>NC_090653.1:114390553-114640553 GCF_040937935.1 Hyperolius riggenbachi | reverse complement strand
TGTATATCTATGTATGTATGTATGTATGTATGTATATCTATGTATGTATGTATGTATGTATGTATATCTATGTATGTATGTATGTATGTATGTATGTATGTATGTATATCTATGTATGTATGTATGTATGTATGTATATCTATGTATGTATGTATGTATGTATATCTATGTATGTATGTATGTATGTATGTATACAGCACAGCACACACACCACACACCACACACCACACACCACACACCACACACCACACACCACACACCACACACCACACACCACACACCACACACCACACACCACACACCACACACCACACACCACACACCACACACCACACGTTTAGGAATTACATTAAAGACAGGTAGCAGTAAAGGCCTGGAGGTGCCTCGCCGGCCCCGGCTCGCGGTCCGCAGCGTCGGCACCCCAGGCCTGCGGCCTGGAGGTGCCTCGCCGGCCCCGGCTCGCGGTCCGCAGCGTCGGCACCCCAGGCCTGCGGCCTGGAGGTGCCTCGCCGGCTCGCGGTCCGCAGCGTCGGCACCCCAGGCCGGCGGCCTGGAGGTGCCTCGCCGGCTCGCGGTCCGCAGCGTCGGCACCCCAGGCCTGCGGCCTGGAGGTGCCTCGCCGGCTCGCGGTCCGCAGCGTCGGCACCCCAGGCCTGCGGCCTGGAGGTGCCTCGCCGGCTCGCGGTCCGCAGCGTCGGCACCCCAGGCCTGCGCATTTTCAGCTGCTTTTTGAGAATTCTAAAATAATGTAGAGAACTGCAGTGCGTTTTTTTAACTCTTGTAGTGCTTCAAAAGGACATTTTGTGCGGTCTGTTCAAATGAAACATTTGCTTCCTATTCTTTATTGCAGCTGCAGTAATGTTAATCTGCTGCTCCTCCCTCTTGCTATGGGATATCAGCCTCCACTGCTTGTCACCAGTGTTTCTCGCCTCTCAATCTCTCAATTGTACAAATCTCCTCCAACCTTGCTCCAGCATGCCAGAGTCATGGTCATATTAGTAAACAGTAATTACAGCCTGACTCACTGAACCACGTAGCGGCAGCAGCAGCCAGCTCTGTAAGGGTGAGTTCACATTGGGAGCACAAATAGTGAATTGATTTTGCGTCACACAATTTATCGTTTTTACTGTGATGTGAGTTCCGCTCAATAGAATGAGAATCGCTGCTCCCCCCATGCTAATGCCCAATAAGAAGTGGAAAAAAACTATGGACCACTAAAAGAAAGGCCTGTTTGTGTGACGAAATGGAGCTAAGATTAATTTGTTTGCTAAGTTGTATGGCCCTGCAGTGAGCTGTTAAAGCTGCAGAGTGTAGAAGTGTAAAAAATGTCCTGGTTGCGAGGGGGATGTAAGCCTGTAGTCCTCAACTGGCTAAAATGTTTGCTTTTGATCCCATGCAGTGACTCTATCTGGGTTTTTGGACACTTTGTGTCCTACTACACTATATTGTCTCTACCCACTCTTTTTGAACCAGACAATAAGGGCCTTCTCACAGTATAAAGTGTGTAGGAAGGGGTCAATTGTTTTCCTGTGCACTTGCACTTTGCAATTGTACAGTGTAATGATCCGCTCAGCTGGCTGCACAGGCAGACAGCTGTTTGACCATTCCTCTAGTCTGTGGGCTGCAGGTCTCTGGAAGAGAGACCTGTCTTTCCTTTGCAAGTTTCTGATCTGCTCTGCTGCTGAGGAATTTGCATACATTGGTTATGCAAATCGCCCTGCTAATTCCCTTGTAGGTTGGCAGTATAAAGAGCTATGTTTCCCAGAGTCCTTCGCTGGTCATCCTTCAGGGTTTTTTGAATCACTCCTAGAGTGTCAGCCATGCTATTTCTTGTCAAAGTTATCTTAGAGTAATTCTTGGGACTGCACTAGGCAGCTTCCCTAGTGCAGTTACAAGAGAAAACAATTCAAAGCGTGTTCCACTGCGCTCAATCAGTAGGTATATCCACATAAAGTCGTTAAGCCACCAATGAGTGCTGCTCCTGATTTACTCTGGGATAAGAGTAAGTGTGCTGGTGAAACAGAAAAAGGAAGAGGAGAGGAGCGCTCTCTGGTGCATTAACTTTTTTAATTATGCTTTCTCACACAAAGACAATTAAAAACTTACAATGTTAAAAATAATTCAGAGCATATCACAATATAGTGTATCACCGTGTCCAAGATGTAAATTCACCAATCTGGCCTCCTCCACACTATGGCCAGTAGATGTGGTAATCCGAGGATCAAGTAGCGCCAGCGGGATGGGGTACACAGGGAAGTCTGTATGGCTGATATTGTGGTAAAATCCCTCCCACAGTGTAATGTCTTGACCGTTGCCCTCTGAGAACCTCCGCCGCATTTGACACTTCTCAGGAGTTATTTGGTGTGGAAATCACTGATTCACAGCCAATACTGCTACAACAAGATGAGGGCGCTAAGCACGTTACACCACCTCATACATCTGAGTTAGGTGGCGATAGTATGGACGTAACGTGTGAGGAGGGGGATGATGAAGTACCTGGTGTTGGTGCAGTTGTGGAGGTGTCTGAGGAAAGCGAAGCTGGGCAGTAGGGATGCTCGCTGGATTCCGCGGAATTCTAAATTCTGCGATTCTGGTTGGAATTGGGCCGATTCCGGTGGTCGGAACGGAATTGCTGTACCACTAAAACGGAATTCCGCTGAAATTTACAGAATTAAAATGGACTTCCTCACCTATCTATTTTCCCTCCTCCCTGCCTCCCTCTCTCCCTCCTCCCGGACAGGGCCGGATTTCCAACCAGGCAACAAAAGCAGTCGCTTGGGGCCCCATTCAGAATCAAATGGGCCCTATCAGCACATAAACCAGCCCTCACCATCCTGTCAGCGGTGGCTGGATGGTGTAATGGTTAAAGGGACTCTGAGCAGTGCAGTAACTATGGAAAGATGCATATCATTTTTAAAGCTCTCTTTCTCCTCTTTCCAATGATATATAAACCGCCGACCTATGCATTTCAGTTTTCGCTATTTTCGTGATTGAAATCGCAGCCACTGCAATTTTGATCGCGAAAATAGCGAAAACTAAAGGTGTAGGGTGGCAGTTTATCTATCATTGGAAAGGGGAGAAAGAGAGCTTCAAAATGATCTTTCCATAGTTACATTGTATTACACAGGCTGACTTTTCTCCAAAGTCAGCAGCTCGATTCAGCACAATGCAATGAAATATAAGGAACACAGGGGGATATAATTACAAACATCATGCTAGTAGGTGTGAGGCTGTAATTAATTAGTTGTGTGCTTAAAGGCATACCCACAGGCACTGCTCGGAATCCCTTTAAGGGCTCTTCCTCTGACACAGGAGACCAGGGTTCGAATTTTGTCTCTGCCTGTTCAGTAAGCCAGCACCTATTCAGTAGGAGACCTTAGGCAAGTCTCTCGAACACTGCTACTGCCTATAGGGCACGTCCTAGTGGCTGCATCTCTGGCGCTTTGAGTCCGCAAGGAGAAAAGCGCAATATAAATGTTATTTGTCTTGTCAAATGATGCCGTGCGCTGCTGATTGTCTTCAGAGCCAGGCTCTCCTCCTAGGTCGCCCTCCTGCTACTGTGCGCTCTGCCACTGCCCACTCCTCCCTCCCTTCCCACAGAGAACCACAGCTGCAGCAAGAATGATAGCAGCAGATGGCAAACGCTCACTCACCTATCCATGATCCAAGCGATAGAGATCCCGTCATCTGAAACCAATCTGTCTCTTCTACAGTGCAGCCGCTCGCTCTGAACTTCCTGATTCTCAGATCAGACAGGAAGTAGTAATAGTAGTAGTAACAGAGCAGCAGCACTCTAGAGGAGACAGATGGGCTCCGGATGACGGGACCTCTATTGCTTGGATCGCAATAGGTGAATGTAAGTCATCTGGTGTTGTCATTCTCTCCCGCTGTGGCTGCCTTCTCTGCTGGACTATCGTATTCACTGGAATGGAGGCTGCATGGTGGCTGTCTAGTTTGGGAGGAAATCGGTTGTTCGGTGGTAGGGGTGGTTATGTAATTCTGTCTGGGGAACGGCTTCCGGTTTGGCGGTGTCCAGAGCTTTCTGCTATTTCCAGGCTGGAGATGCAGGGGGAAAGTGCTGCTGCTATGATATCTGGGGTGCCCCAGCCCCTGAGTGCAAATGTCCCAGCCATTCATCTCTCACTCTGCATTTTGCCGCTGCTATTCCCTGCATTGTGCACCCACAGAGGAAAGCGGGCTGTTGCCCATAGCAACCAATAGCTCGGCTGCCCCGGTGTGTGTGGCATGTTGCTGTGCAGCTGCATCTTCTGATTCTATTACGACATGATGGGGGGGCCCAAATCAGTTACTTTGCTTAGGGCCCCATTTAGCCTTAATCCGGCTCTGCTCCCGGAGGGAAGAGGGTCTCATCTTCCAGGGAAAAAAGCCAGCTTACATACCGTGTGTGAGAATTGAACCCAGGCTGGGCTGGGAATTGAACCCAGGTCTCAGTGTGTGGTAGGTATCTGACTTTTTTTTTTTTTCAATTAAAGTTTTAATTAGAGCAAGAAAATATATGTGAACACTTCCAAACAAAGTCAAACAGACTAAAGCAATGCAGGTTCAAAGCAAGTAAACATACATTCAATTCAATGAATACTGTATCAAGGAGTCAAAAAGTAGAAGAATAAGCTTCACATTAGTTTTCATAGTGAATCAATAAGGTATGATGCATAGGTAAAGGCTATATAGAATTATTCAAGTGATCATAGATGTTTTCAGTATATCTTGTAAGAAAGTGGGCGCTTTTCCCCGATTGCATCCAGGGAGAGAAATAGTAGACGAGAAATAGTTTAACAGAGTATAGAAAAAAGGAAAAGGAAAAGACGAGAGGTCAAGGTAAGCTTATTTTAAAACAATTAATAGTTCATAACATTTTTAAATTCTTGAGATTGCTGGAAATCCACCTAGATTGACCAAGTTAGAGTACATTGCTCAGACCTATCTTGTGAGAGAAGTATGTTGCGCTCCATAATTTCTATCGCTTTTATTCATTTTAACCAGGCCTTAGGAGTGGGTGGGTTTGTGGATTTCCAGTTGAGTGGAATTAATGCTCTTGCAGCATTTATCAGATGGATTGTGAGGGATTTTTTGTATGACCTGACCGATTCGCGAGTGTCATGAAGTAGAAAAACACTAGGTGAGAAATCGATTTTTTCACAAATGAATTGTTCCATAAGACTATCAATTGTTGTCCAAAAGGGTGTGCTCAATGGACATGACCAGAAAACATGAAGGATGGTGCCTGTGCCAGAGCCGCAGCGCCAACATTTGTCTGGGACTGAGGGGAATATTTTGTGTAGGTTTTGGGGTGTTCTGTACCACCGAGTTATAATCTTGTAGCCAAGCTCTTGCTTGTTTACATTTAGTGACCCCTTGTGATTAAGTGAGAAGATTTTCTCCCATTGTTCCTCGTCAATGTCTTTTCCAAGATCTGATTCCCACTGAGCCTGAAATCTCAGCTTGGAAACTCCTGGCTGTGTCAAAAGTAGTTGGTCGAGTAGAGCTATCAAATGTCTAGGGGTGGTTGCAGCGATAATGAGGTTTTCGAAGTCGGTGAGAGGTTTAGTCCAATTGGAAGTGCGTTGTCTTAACCACTTGCCGACCGCCCACAGCCGATGGGCGGCGGCAAGGGCTGGGCCCAAACAACCGCAATACGCTTATCGGCGGCGGCAGGCGTGGTTTTGCGGCGAACGCATCATTCATGATGCGATCAGCTGCCGGCGACAGGCTCCGCCCCCTTGCGCAGTAACCCGCTGGCCATTCGGATGCGCCGGTGGGTTACTAGCTACTGGATTGCCGCAATACCAATGTATAATATGCTTTGTAATGTATACAAAGCATATTATACAGGCTGCCTCCTGCCCTGGTGGTCCCAGTGATTGAGGGACCACCAGGGCAGGCTGCAGCCACGCAGGTAAGCACCCAAGCACACTGATCTGCCCCCCCCTTCCCTCTGCCCACAGCACCCCTCAGCCCCCCCCCCCCACCCACCCCTCAGACCCCTGTTTGCACCCAATCACCCATCAATCACTCCCTGTCACTATCTGTCAGAGCTATTTTTTGAATTTGCCCCTAAACTGCCCCCTGGGGACTCCTGATCACCCCAATAGAAGAAAAAGACTGGGTCTCCACCTGGATAAATGCAATTGTAGCACTATTTTATTGCACCATAGTGACAAAACAAGACGTTTCGGCCAGCAGGCCTTTATCAAGTGTTACCTGATCACCCCCACACTCTCAGATCCTCCCCAGACTCCCCAGTACCCCCCCCGTACTGTATACATCTATCCTCCCCTGTAATCACCTGTCAATAACCCCCTGTCACTGCTACCCATCAGATCAGACCCCTATCTGCCCCCAGGGCACCCAATCACCTGCCCACACCCTCAGAACGACCTTAACCCCCCCCCCCCGGACCTCCCCCTCCCCCTGTGTACTGTATACATCTATTCTCCCATTTAATCACCTGCCAATCACCCGGCAATCATCCCGTCACCACCTGTAACTGCCTCCCATCAGATCAGAATCAGAATCAGAGTTTATTTCGCCAAGTACAACGGTGGATTGTACCCGGAATTGGTTTTGGCGCATACAGGGTTGTTGATGAAAAATAGCACGGTTAAGCATGGTACATACGTAGACGTGGGACAAGCATACATAGGACAACATTACAGTTTGTGCGTACATTTAAACAGAGCGTCATATACAGTTAAGCATGGTACATAAGTATAAACAATAAAAGCAAAAACAAAAGCAAAACAGAGAGCATTACAGCATACACGTACAGTTAACGTAATTCAAACAGAACATTACAGCATTCACGTACAATTAACGTAATACAAAACATGGCAGAAATACACTGATAGCAGGAGCAGAAAAGAGTGGGAGAGCTGATATGAGCGCTGCCATTTTCGGCACTGGACGCTACACAGCGACACGCTCCCAACTAGACAGGTGCTACCGATTGCCCACAAAAAATAGAGAGGATAGTGAAAGAGAGAGAAGGGATAGCTAGAGAGAATAAGGAAGGAGAACAATGAAAGTGAGAGTGGGGACCCTTGGGCAGTGCGGTGTGACTGGATAGCGTCCCGTTTGGCTGGCTATGCCGCAGTGATGTGAGATGGAGCTGGTGGTTGCTCGGGCCCTGCCATATGCTGATGGTTGCAAAGGGCCATGCAGCCGGGGCCTATTTAGTGGAGCAGGGAACAGCGTGGTGGAGCAGGGAATGGCAGCCGAGGGGCCCAGAGGTCGCCAGCAAGTTCAGCCTGCACAGAGGACAGAGAGAGCAACCAGCATGGGGGCTCACCTGGGCAGTAGCAGTGTTGTACTGGAGTCCTTTGATCTGCCCTGCAGAAAAACAGGGCTGCCCATCTCTCTCTTGCTGAGCACTGAGGCCTCCTGCGTGTGCTGCATTGGCTCCAAAACCCCCGGCGGCGGTGGAGATCCCGATGCAGAGGTCCGGACCACGTGGGTGGCAGCTGCCGACGGTGCGGGAGTGACGACAGTGCGGGAGCTCCTCTGGCCCGGCGAGCAGCAGCAGCATGGGGAGGAGGGTGGCAAAGAGCCCTGCAGTGCCTGGTCCTACGGTCTCAGCTGACCCCAGGCCGGCAAGCACATGGGTGATGGTGACGGACAGCGGTGCTCGGCTCTGATGACTTCAGGCTGGCAGGCAGCCCGCTGCAGACCGGGTGTAACGATCCGCTCAGCTGCCTGTGCAGGCAGGCAGCCTTTTGATCATTATTCAGGTCTGCATGCTGCAGGACTCTGGAAAGAAGACCTTCTGTCAGTTTTGCAGCTTGTGCTTGCTGAGGAATTTACATACGTTGTCATGCAAATTGCCTGGCCACATTCATTGGAGGCGTGTACTATAAGTACTATGTGTGTCCCACAATGCTTCGCTGCTCATAGAGGTTTGTTCCTGCTGGACTCACCTGGAGTGTCAGCCACTCAGGAGAAGTAGTATAATGTGTTTTGGGGTGTATTTTTACACATACCCATGCTGGGTGGGAGAAATCTCTCTGTAAATGACAATTTTTTTTTTTTATTTTAATTTTTTTTGACACACAATTGTCCATTTACAGAGAGATTTCTCCCACCCAGCATGGGTATGTTTAAAAATACACCCCAAAACACATTATACTACTTCTCCTGAGTACGGCGATACCACATGTGTGACACTTTTTTGCAGCCTAGGTGCGCTAAGGGTCCCAACGTCCTAATCACAGGTCATTTTGAGGCATTTGGTTTCAAGACTACTCCTCACGGTTTAGGGCCCCTAAAATGCCAGGGCAGTATAGGAACCCCACAAGTGACCCCATTTTAGAAAGAAGACAACCCAAGGTATTCCGTTAGGTGTATGGTTCATAGAAGATTTTATTTTTTGTCACAAGTTAGCAGAAATAGATTTTTGTTTTTTTTTTCAGTGTCATTTTCCGCTTACTTGTGACAAAAAATAAAATCTTCTATGAACTCACCATACTCCTAACGGAATACCTTGGGGTGTCTTCTTTCTAAAATGGGGTCATTTGTGGGGTTCCTATACTGTCCTGGTATTTTAGGGTCCTTAAACCGTGAGGAGTAGTCTTTAAACCAAATGGCTCAAAATGACCTGTGAAATCCTAAAGGTACTCATTGGACTTTGGGCCCCTTAGCGCAGTTAGAGTGCAAAAAAGTGCCACACGTGGTATTGCTGTACTCAGGAGAAGTAGTATAATGTGTTTTGGGATGTATTTTTACACATACTCATGCTGGGTGGGTGAAATCTCTCTGTAAATGGACAATTGTGTGTAAAAAAATAAAATAAAAAAAAAAATAAATAAAAAATAAATTGTCATTTACAGAGATATTTCTCCCACCCAGCAATAGTATGTGTAAAAATACACCCTAAAACACATTATACTACTTCTCCTGAGTACAGCAATACCACGTGTGGCACTTTTTTGCAGCCTAACTGCGCTAAGGGGCCCAAAGTCCAATGAGCACCTTCAGGCTTTACAGGGGTGCTTACAATTTAGCACCCCCCAAAATGCCAGGACAGTAAATGCATCCCACAAATGACCCCATTTTGGAAAGTAGACACTTCAAGGTATTCAGAGAGGGGCATGGTGAGTCCGTGGCAGATTTCATTTTTTTTTTGGTCACAAGTTAGCAGAAATGGAAACTTTTTTTTTTCCGCTAACTTGTGACAAAAAATAAAATCTTCTATGAACTCACTATGCCTCTCAGTGAATACTTTGGGATGTCTTCTTTCCAAAATGGCATCATTTGGGGGGTATTTATACTATCCTGGAATTTTAGCACCTCATGAAACCTGACAGGTGGCCAGAAAAGTCAGAGATGCTTCAAAATGGGAAAATTCACTTTTGGCACCATAGTTTGTAAACACTATAACTTTTTTACCCAAACCAATAAATATACACTGAATAGTTTTGTTTTGTTTTTTATCAGACATGTAGCACAATACATTTGGACAAAAATGTATACAGATATGTTACTTTGACAAATTTTATCACAGCCAGTTAAAAAAATCCATTTTTTTTGACAAAATTCATGTCTTTTTTGATGAATATAATAAACTAAAACTCGCAGCAGCAATCAAATCGCACCAAAAGAAAGCTGTATTAGTGACAAGAAAAGGAGGTAAAATTCATTTAGATAGTAGGTTGTATGACCGAGCAATAAACTCTGAAAGCTGCAGTGGTCTGAATGGAAAAAAGGCTCTGGTCCCTAAGTGGTTACATTTAAAAAGTGTCTGATCTGGAAGTATTGCCATTGGGACAGTTTTACGTCTTCGCTCATGGCAGACATTTGGGAGAAGGACTTTACTATGTCTTGATTGAGAAGTCCTTAACTCTGGGGCAGCAAGCATCTGGCCAGTTCATCAGGAAGGGGATATCAGAAGCAATCCGGAATTCTGGGTTGTCTATTAAGGGCTCAAGTTTGCTAGGGTGGGAGGGCCCCAGACCAAGAGAGGGCAGACTCCGTCTTAGGGCTTTGATTGAAGCAATTATCAATGGATTGCCCAGTTGAGTAAGGGTTTTAGCTGGAGAGTCTGTCCATCCAATGGTCTGCAGTGTTGCCAACCGCCCGTAAATTTACGGGCAGCCCGTAATTTTGGATACAAATTAAGCTGCCCGTGAATTCCGTAAGGAATTCAGCAGCGCCGATCGGCCGCCCGCTCTGTTGCAGGACAGCAGCACAGTGGAGGAAGAGCTGTGGGCAGCGGTGGAGAAGGGGGGCAATCTTAACCCCCCCTTCTCTCACCTTAGTGCTCTCCCTCCCTCGCTGACTGTCCCCCTCCTGACGAGTGACTTACCTTCCGTCTCAACCCTGCGCCGGAAGTTCTGCTGCTCTGGTCTGGACCAGACCAGAGTAGCGGCAAATCATCCCGTGCCGGCGACAAGAGAAGATGCAGGTAAGTTTCGCTCACTGCCGCCTGCCACTGCCAGTCACTCATCTGCTGGACACATATACATCTGGCTACATCTACTGGGCACATATACCTCTGGCTACATCTACTGGGCACATATATACCTCTGGCTACATCTACTGGGCACATATACATCTGGCTACATCTACTGGGCACATATATACCTCTGGCTACATCTACTGGGCACATATACATCTGGCTACATCTACTGGGCACATATACATCTGGCTACATCTACTGGGTACATATACATCTGGCTACATCTACTGGGCACATATACATCTGGCTACATCTACTGGGCACATATAACCCTGGCTACATCTA
The DNA here is from genome assembly GCF_040937935.1 of Hyperolius riggenbachi. Classification (NCBI taxonomy): domain Eukaryota; kingdom Metazoa; phylum Chordata; class Amphibia; order Anura; family Hyperoliidae; genus Hyperolius; species Hyperolius riggenbachi. The sequence continues at coordinate 114,629,797 of NC_090653.1, read as the reverse complement.
CTGGGCACATATACATCTGGCTACATCTACTGGGCACATATACATCTGGCTACATCTACTGGGCACATATAACCCTGGCTACATCTACTGGGCACATATAACCCTGGCTACATCTACTGGGCACATATACCTCTGGCTACATCTACTGGGCACATATACCTCTGGCTACATCTACTGGGCACATATACCTCTGGCTACATCTACTGGGCACATATACCTCTGGCTACATCTACTGGGCACATATACCTCTGGCTACATCTACTGGGCACATATACCTCTGGCTACATCTACTGGGCACATATAACCCTGGCTACATCTACTGGGCACATATACCTCTGGCTACATCCACTGGGAACATATAACCCTGGCTACATCTACTGGGCACATATACCCCCTGGCTACATCTACTGGGCACATACCCCCTGGCTACATCTACTGGACACATATACCCCCTGGCTACATCTACCGGGCACATATACCTCTGGCTACATCTACCGGGCACATATAACCCTGGCTACATCTACTGCGCACATATAACCCTGGCTACATCTACTGGGCACATATAACCCTGGCTACATCTACTGGGCACATATACCCCCTGGCTACATCTACTGGGCACATATACCCCCTGGCTACATCTACTGGGCACATATACCCCCTGGCTACATCTACTGGGCACATATACCCCCTGGCTACATCTACTGGGCACATATACCCCCTGGCTACATCTACTGGGCACATATACCCCCTGGCTACATCTACTGGGCACATATAACCCTGGCTACATCTACTGGGCACATATAACCCTGGCTACATCTACTGGGCACATATAACCCTGGCTACATCTACTGGGCACATATAACCCTGGCTACCCATGGGCACATATACCTCTGGCTACATCTACTGGGCACATATACCCCCTGGCTACATCTACTGGGCACATATACCCCCTGGCTACATCTACTGGGCACATATACCCCCTGGCTACATCTACTGGACACATATAACCCTGGCTACATCTACTGGACACATATAACCCTGGCTACATCTACTGGGCACATATACCCCTGGCTACATCTACTGGGCACATATACCTCTGGCTACATCTACTGGGCACATATAACCCTGGCTACATCTACTGGGCACATATACATCTGGCTACATCTACTGGACACATATAACCCTGGCTACATCTACTGGGCACATATACCTCTGGCTACATCTACTGGGCACATATAACCCTGGCTACATCTACTGGACACATATACCTCTGGCTACATCTACTGGGCACATATACCTCTGGCTACATCTACTGGGCACATATAACCCTGGATACATCTACTGGGCACATATACCTCTGGCTACATCTACTGGGCACATATACCTCTGGCTACATCTACTGGGCACATATAACCCTGGCTACATCTACTGGGCACATATACCTCTGGCTACATCTACTGGGCACATATACCTCTGGCTACATCTACTGGGCACATATACCTCTGGCTACATCTACTGGGCACATATACCTCTGGCTACATCTACTGGGCACATATAACCCTGGCTACATCTACTGGGCACATATAACCCTGGCTACATCTACTGGGCACATATACCTCTGGCAACATCTACTGGGCACATATAACCCTGCCTACATATACTGGGGACATATACCTCTGGCTACATATACTGGGCACATATATCTGCTGGCTACATATACTGAGGACACTGGCTGTTTGCCATTATGTGCATTTACTGGTTAAAAGCTGTCTCTTATGTGCATTTACTGGTGGAAAGCTGTCTCTTATTATATGCATTTACTGGTGAAAAGCTATCTCTCATTACGTGCATTTACTGGTGAAAAGCTGTCTGTCATTACGTGCATTTACTGGTGAAACGCTGTCTCTCATTATGTGCATTTACTTGCCATGCCCACTTTAGTCACCACAAATTTCCTCAAACATGTTGCCCCCTACCCATTTGACTGCCCCCTCATATGTGCCAGTCTAGAACCGGCCCTGTACCCCTGCCTACATATACTGGGGCACATATACCCCTGGCTACCTGTTCTGGGGACATCTATACCCCTGGCCACCTATTCTGGGGACACCTATAGACATGGGGCTACGATTTTTGGGGAACCACTGCTGTCAGATTAAATGTATTTTGGAAGAACCTCTGCCAGATTACGTAGATTTTTGGTGGAATGCTGTAAGATTACGTGTATTTTGGGGGAAGGGGGGGAAAACACTATGGCAGAGCTCAAACTTCCGTGGCAGACCTTTCACAGCAATATTAAAATCATGTATATTTGGCCCCACCCATGACCACGCCCACATTCTGTTGCGTGGCCACGCCCATTTTCCAGCGCGCTACTCGCGGCGCAGGGTGTTTTGTCAGTAAAAAAAAATCTTGTCAGTAAATTTTTAGGTATTTGTCAGTAAAAAATAACGTGAAAGGTTGGCAACACTGATGGTCTGGGCCTTGCTATTGGTTGAAGCTTGTTCAATCAGAACCCAGCTTTTAGGTTGTTCTGTATTGGCCCATTCTACACGGGATATTTGAGCGGCCAAGTGGTAAGTGTGTAAGTCGGGTAGGCCCATTCCTCCATCTTCCTTAGGTAGCATCAGAATGGATTGTTTGAGTCTGGGTGGTTTTGAACCCCAGATGAATTTAGAAATATGACTTTGGAGATCTTTGAGAAATCTGTGATAGGAATGCATTGACTAATGTAAAGAAATTGCGGCAAAAGGTTAATTTTGACCGATGCTAGCCGACCAAACCATGTAAGGTTTTTTGTTTTCCCCATCTTATGAGATCATCTTTCAAAATATTGCCTATTTTGCCAAAATTTAGAGAGAAAAGGTTTTTCAGATCGGAGGGAACCTCAATATCTAAGTATTTAAGGGAGTTCTGAGCCCAGGCAAAGGCAAATGTAGATTTACATTGATTTACTAAAAGAACGTCTAAAGATACATTCAAGGCCTGGGATTTGTGGAAGTTTATTTTGAGATTTGAGAGTGTACCAAAGTCATCAATTTTTTTTTAATAAGAATGGGTAGGGATAACCAGGGGTCTTTTAAGTAAAACAAAAGGTCATCCGCAAAGGCAGAGACCACATGGGTGGTTTCTCTGGCCGATATACCTCTGATGTCCAAATCAGCTCTGATAGCATTTAGGAATGGTTCAAGAGTCAAAATATAAATGAGTGGGGGGGGATAGGGGACACCCCTGTCTCATGCCATTAGTTATTTGGAAAGGGGTAGACAGAAAACCATTTGCCTTTACCCTGGCCGAGGGATTTGAATAGAGCAACCCGATCCAACTCCGCATAGAAGTGCCTAGGCCCAGGCTAGACAGGGTGGCATGTATATAATCCCATGCCACCCTATCAAAAGCATCTCAGCATCAGTGGACAAGATAAACATTTTGTGATTATATGCCTTAGCATAGGCCATAACACCTATGGTGCGCATAACATTATCCTTAGCTTCTCTGCCGGGGACAAAGCCAGACTGATCTATGCCAATGTGATCAGGGATAAAAGGTAGGATTCTGTTGGCTAACATTTTAGCAAGGATCTTTGCATCGAAGTTTAAGAGGGAGATTGGACTGTAATTTGTGCATAGTTGGGTCTTTCCCGGGTTTAGGGAATCACAGATATGTGTGCTTCAAGGAATTGACTTGATGGGACTGTTAGGGATGTGATAGCATTAAAAGTTGAAACAAAATTTGATGCCAGGATGTTTTTTAAAGGATTTGTAATATTGCGTTGTGAGGCCGTCTGGCCCTGGAGCTTTACCTGTTTTAAGTGCTTTAACCGCTAATAGGAATTCATCAGAAGTCAGAGGGGCCTCTAAGTCTTCCCTGTCTGAACTGGGTAGGTTAAGAGGTCTTTCAAATTTAAGAAAATTTGAGATTTTAGCCTTTTTTTTCTGACTGTGTGTGAGGGACATCTTCCTAAATTGTATAGAGAGCTATAGTAGCTTTTGAACTCTTCTACAATATCATCCGATCTCACTATCTTCTTTTGTGTCTTCATATTGAGCATGTATGGGATGTGAGATTGGACATATTGCTTCTTTAATGCCCTGGCCAGATACTTGCCACTCTTATTTCCCCATTCATAAAAAATACATTTAGAAGCCATAAGCTTCCTCTTAGCCTCAGTGAAAAGAAGGTTGTGTAGTTTGGTTCGACACTCTTAGGGGCCCATATGTAATTCACTTTTTCTCCTGAGTTTTCTACTAGGTGATATTTTCATAACTTGTCATAAAATTCTTTCTATGCCACATGCAAGCAAGAAAATACTCAAAATATATGTGGTTGTACTTTTTCACCTACTTCTGGGTACTTTTTAAATTGTAAAATGCTGAAAAGTTAGTTTAAAGAGAAGATGAAAATTATCTCCCAGGAGATAACTCAGGTGAAAAAAATTATTGCATATGGGGCAGTGTTTCCAAAGTTTGGAGAGCCAGGGACTGTTTATGAGCTTTTTCCAGAGTGGCAATTTTGGCTGTTAATTTTGTAATACCTTCTTACCTTTCTTTTTTCAATTTGGCACCCAATTGGATAAATTTACCTCTGATCACTGCTTTATGTGCCTCCCAAATGGTTAGTTTAGACACATCTGGGCAGTGGCGTAGCTAAGGAGTTGTGGGCCCCGATGCAAGTTTTACATGCCCCCCCCCCCCCCCAAGCACTCTATACATAACAATGGATACGGCGCACCAAAACCTGCCAATGGCAACCACAGTGTCTGAGGTGCAAGAAAAGGATGGGGAACAGTGTGTTATTGATTACCACTATTCAATGTATCTATAGAAATGATTATTATGAGCACAGGACCAATAGAAAGCTAATACTGCAGTTGAGGGAGGGCCCTTCGGGGCCCCTCTGGCCCAAGGGCCCCGATGCGGTCGCTACCGCTGCAACCCCTATTGCTACGCCCCTGCATCTGGGGTATTGTTCTGGTAAAAAGTAGGTTGAGATTGACTGAGAAATTGCATGGAGTCTATTTTTGTCAGCTAGAATGTTAGGATTCAGTCTCCAGCACCAAGTTTTTGCGTTATTGTCAGGGATTGTTATGGAAAGGAAGACTGGGGCGTGGTCGGAGATGGTCTTTGGATTTATTTTAGTGTCTAGAACCGCGGCCAAATCTCTTTGGGCAACAAAAAAGTAATCAATTCTTGAGTACTTATTACTGGGGGGAAAAAAAAGTTTATTTTTCTGTAACATGGGTGATACGCCAGGGGTCCATAAGTGTCAGTTGTAGACTTTGTCTGATATGTCTAAGTGCTCTATAGGACAGGGTTGAGGATGCATTTGAGCAATCCATGAGAGGATGCAGGGGGACATTTAAATCTCCAAGTAATAGGAACTCTTTTTGGAAAAGCTGACAAGTTTAGATAAAGTGGAGGCAATAAATGATGGCTGGCCGGAATTGGGTGCATATATTGTGGCAAAAGTCACTTGCTTCAGCCCAATCATCCCTTTCACAAATAGAAAGCGGCCTTCTGTGTCCACTTCTACCTCCCCGGCAACAAAGGGAACGTCTTTGTGTATAAAAATTGAAACACCTTTTGTTTTTGAAGCATGGGAGGTAGAATGGAATGCAACTGGGTATCTACAGTCAAATTTAACTGGTGTGTGTTGGGTTCTCAGATGTGTCTCTTATAAAAGAGCCATTTTGTACTTTTTCTTTCTGAAGGTAGTCAAATACCATAGAACGTTTCTCTGGAGAGTTTAAACCATTAACATTTAGGGTAATGAATCTCCAATTTGCTGAGTCAGGAGTCCTGTTCCTTTTGTGACCACACATTCTAATGTTATCAGCCGAGAGAGACAGTCCAGGCCCAGAAGGAGGGGTTAGTTGGAGTTTTGGATGGGGTCTAGTCACAGGCACCAGGAGATGAAAAATAGGAGAGAGGAGGAAGAGAAAGGAGAGAGGGTGAGAAATAGAGTGAGATGCCACCTAGGGCAACGCCACATAGATCGCTCTCGCTCTTGCTCTCGCTACTGGAAGAATTTCAGGCATTAATTCCGTTCTGACCAAACGCTAAAGTCGGCGGATTTTTACTGTAATGTAAAATGCAGGAAATAGGCAGATGCAGATTTTCTGCATTTTACATTACAGTAAAAATCCGCCGACTTTAGCGGTTAATAGCAAAGCCCCTGTAAGACCTAGAAACACCAAATTTTCAGGGTTTATTAAACCGAATCTTATGAACAAGATGCAAAAAAAAGTTTTCAAAAAGACCTTACAGTTTTTGAGAAAATCGATGTTAAATTCGGGTGTATTTTCCGAGATTTCCAGCGGAAATTTCCGCGTTTTCTGGTGGAAATCGCATTACCGATTTCCACATTCCGATGCGGAAATGCAATTTCCGATTGGAATTTCGGAAATTGCATTTCCGCGGAATCCGAATGAGCATCCCTAAAGCACACTGATTTCCCCCCCCGCCCACCCCCCAGACCACTGTTTGCACCCAATCACCCCCCCTAATCACCCATCAATCACTCCCTGTCACTATCTGTCAACGCTATTTTTTCATGCCCTAAACTGCTCCCTGCTCCCTCCTGATCACCCCCACCCCTCAGATTCTCCCCAAACCCCCCCCCCCCTCCAGACCCCTCCCCCCCCCTGTGTACTGTATGCATCTATCCCCCTGATCACCTGTCAATCACCTGTCAATCACCCATCAATCACCCCCTATCACTGCCACCCATCAATCAGCCCCTAACCTGCCCCTTGCGGGCAATCTGATCACCCACCCACACCAATAGATCGCCCGCAGATTCGACATCAGATCACCACCCAAGTGCATTGTTTACATCTGTTCTCTACCCTAAACACCCACTAATTACCCATCAATCACCCCCTGTCACTGCTACCTATCAGACCCCTATCTGCCCCTAGGGCACTCAATCACCCGCCCACACCCTCAGAACGCCCTCAGACCCCAGCCCTGATCACCTCGCCAGTGCATTGCTTGCATCTATTCCCCCCCCCCCCTCTAATCACACCTTGAGACACCCATCAATCACCTCCTGTCACCCCCTAGCACACCTACCCATCAGATCAGGCCCTAATTTGCCCCGTGTAGGCTCCTGATCACTCGGCCAAACCCTCAGATCCCCCTCAGACCCCCTTCCGATCACCCCCCCCCCCCCAGTGCATTGATTGCATCTATTTTCCCCTCTAACCACCCCCTGAGACACCCATCAATCACCTCCTGTCACCCCCCTAGCACTCCTATCCATCAGATCAGGCCCAATACAACCTGTCATCTAACAGGCCACCCTGCTTATGAACGGTTCCACAAAATTCGCCCCCTTATAAACCACCTGTCATCAAAATTTGCAGATGCTTACACCCCTGAACAGTCATTTTGAGACATTTGGTTTCCAGACTACTCATGGTTTCGGGCCCGTAAAATTCCAGGGCGGTATAGGAACCCCACAAGTGACCCCATTTTAGAAAAAAGACACCCCAAGGTATTCTGTTAGGTGTATGACGAGTTCATAGAAGATTTTATTTTTTGTCAAGTTAGCGGAAATTGATTTTTATTGTTTTTTTTTTTTCACAAAGTGTCATTTTTCACTAACTTGTGACAAAAAATAAAATCTTCTATGAACTCGCCATACACCTAACGGAATACCTTGGGGTGTCTTCTTTCTAAAATGGGGTCACTTGTGGGGTTCCTATACTGCCCTGGCATTTTAGGGGCCCTAAACCGTGAGGAGTAGTCTAGAAAACAAATGCCTCAAAATGACCTGTGAATAGGACGTTGGGCCCCTTAGCGCAGTTAGGGTGCAAAAAAAGTGTCACACATGTGGTACCGCCATACTCAGGAAAAGTAGTATAATGTGTTTTGGAGTGTGTTTTTACACATACCCATGCTGGGTGGGAGAAATCTCTCTCTGTAAATGAACAATTGTGTGTAAAAAAAAAAAAAAAAAAAAAAAAAAAAAAATGCTAACGTCATTTACAGAGATATTTCTCCCACCCAGCATCGGGATGTGAAAAAAATACACCCCAAAACACATTCTACTACTTCTACTGAGTACGGCAATACCACATGTGTGCAGACTAACTACGCTGAGTCCAATGAGCACCTTTAGGCTTTACAGGGGTGCTTACAGTTTAGCACCCCCCAAAATGTCAGGACAGTAAACACACCCCACAAATGACCACATTTTGGAAAGTAGACACTTCAAGGTATTCAGAGAGGGGCATGGTGAGTCCGTGGCAGATTTCATTTTTTTTTTTTTTTGTCGCAAGTTAGAAGAAATGGAAACTTTTTTTTTTTTTTTTTTGTCAGTGTCATTTTCCGCTAACTTGTGACAAAAAAATATCTTCTATGAACTCACTATGCCTCTCAGTGAATACTTTGGGATGTCTTCTTTCCAAAATGGGGTCATTTGGGGGATATTTATAATATCCTGGAATTTTATCCCCTCATGAAACATGACAGGTGGTCAGAATAGTCAGAGATGCTTTACTTTATTTGAAAAATGTCAGCACAGAAAGTTAAAATCATTTTTTTGATAAAATTCATGTCTTTTTTGATGAATATAATAAAAAGTAAAAATTGCAGCAGCAATCAAATAGCACCAAAAGAAAGCTTTTATTAGTGACAAGAAAAGGAGCCAAAATTCATTTAGGTGGTAGGTTGTACGAGTGAGCAATAAACCGTGAAAGCTGCAGTGGTCTGAATGGAAAAAAAGGGTCTGGTCCTTAAGGGGGGGGTAAAGCCCACGGTCCTCAAGTGGTTAACACTGACGGAATCCGTGATTTCCAGGTGGAACGGAATTTGCTGTTTCCGATCATCCCTAGCTATACTCCCTTTACCACCAACCTTACAACTTATTTAAATGTCTTAAATTGAGGTGTGGAACAAGGATTTTGTTTTTGTTTTTGTTTTTTTGCAGACATCTACAGAAGGTAAGACATGCATAAAATTTGCCTCAATTACTGATATTTCCTGTTGCAGTTTGCTCTTGCTCATTCTCATCTGCCCATAGGGCAAAAAAAAGGCTGCTTGAAAGAGAGCAAAGCAGTATGTTTTTATAGGCATCTGTCAATCAAAATAAGGTATGATTGTTTTGTTTTCTTATTTACTTTCCTTTTTATGTTTAAGGTCCAGACAAACTCTTACATAGCTCTGCAATGTAGGTGGGCATGTGTTTTCGCACAGCACCTGCATTGGTTTTTGTTGATTTGCCAATGCCATTCACACTGAATGGAGCAGTGCAGTGCATAAAATGCAGGCAGCAATGCATAGCCAGAATGCACTGCTGTGCAGCCCATGAGCTCAAGCACAGTTGCTGAAATTCGCTCAGCAATGCATTAGTGTGCATGCCCAGGCACTTAGTCTGCTTGAAAGGAGGAGGATGGTGTAGGGGAGGACCATGTTACTATATTCAGTTTGTTTTTGTGAGGTTTAATGAAACTGGAGTGCCTGTAAAAAACCCACATGATCTTAGAGAACATACAAAGTCCATATAAATAGCATCCTGGTCCCCCCAGCTTCTTTTAACCATAATGCCGCAATAGCTGACTACTTCATTAACCACTTGAGGACCACAGTCTTTCTACCCCTTAAGGACCAGGCACTTTTTTTCCATTCAGACCACTGCAGCTTTCACGGTTTATTGCTCGGTCATACAACCTACCACCTAAATGAATTTTCTCTCCTTTTCTTGTCACTAATAAAGCTTTCTTTTGGTGCTATTCAATTGCTGCTGTGAGTTTTACTTTTTATTATATTCATCAAAAAAGACATGAATTTTGTCAAAAAAATGATTTTTTTTTTTTAACTTTCTGTGCTGACATTTTTCAAATAAAGTAAAATTTCTGTATACATTTTGTCCTAATTTATTGTGCTACGTATCTTTAATAATAATAATTTAAAAAAAAAGCATTCAGTGTATATTTATTGGTTTAGGAAAAATTATAGCATTTACAAACTATGGTGCAAAAAGTGAATCTTCCCATTTTGAAGCATCTCTGACTTTTCTGACCACCTGTCATGTTTCATGAGGGGATAAAATTCCAGGATAATATAACTACCCCCCAAATGACCCCATTTTGGAAAGCAGACATCCCAAAGTATTCACAAAGAGGCATGGTGAGTTCATAGAAGATTTTATTTTTTGTCACAAGTTAGCGGAAAATGACACTTTGTGACAAAAAAAATTCCATTTCTGCTAACTTGTGACCAAAAAAAATGAAATCTGCCACGGACTCACCCATGCCCCTCTCTGAATACCTTGAAGTGTCTACTTTCCAAAATGGGGTGATTTGTGGGGTGTGTTTACTGTCCTGGCATTTTGGGGGGTGCTAAATTGTAAGCACCCCTGTAAAGCCTGAAGGTGCTCATTGGACTTTGGGCCCCTTAGCGCAGTTAGGCTGCAAAAAAGTGCCACACGTGGTATTGCCGTACTCAGGAGAAGTAGTATAATGTGTTTTGGTGTGTATTTTTGGGGTGTATTTTTACACATACGTAAAAATACACCCCAAAACACATTATACTACTTCTCCTGAGTACGGCAATACCACGTGTGGCACTTTTTTGCAGCCTAACTGCGCTAAGGGGCCCAAAGTCCAATGAGCACCTTCAGGCTTTACAGGGGTGCTTACAATTTAGCACCCCCACTTGCCAGTACAGTTAACAAACCCCACAAATGACCCCATTTTGGAAAGAATACATGCTAAGGTATTCCATGAGGGCCATGGTGAGTTCATAGAAAATTTTATTTTTTGTCACAAGTTAGTGGAAAATGACATTTTGTGGCAAAAAAAAAAAAAAATTTCTGCTAACTTGTGACAAAAAATAAAATATTCTATGAACTCACCATGCACCTCACGGAATACTTTGGGGTGTCCTCTTTCCAAAATGGCATCATTCGTGGGGTCTGTCCTGGCATTTCAATTCAATTCACTTTATTGTCATTGTGTAACACAACGAAATTACTTTTCATGACAACCCCACGGTGCATATAGGGAACATAGTGATAGTAACAAGGAAGAGAAGAAATTAACACTGTGTACAAATTGTTCAAACATCTGTAATTCCTGGCATACTTGTATAATTATTTCAGAGAGGATTCAGAGTTCATCAAGTTTATGGCGGATGGGAAAAAGCTGTCTTTCAGTCTGTTTGTGTGTGTGCGGATTGATCTAAAATGTTTACCTGATGGAAGGAGCTCAAACAGGGCATTTCCAGGGGGAGTGTTGTCCTTGATGATGATTTTGGCCCTTCTCACGCTGCAAGTATTATACAAAAGTTCCAGTGATGGTAGTTCAGTGCCAATAATGGCTTCTGCTGTTTTAACAACTCACTGCAGGGCTTCTCTAGTAGCCTTGGTGCAGCTGTTGTACCAGGCCGTCATGCAATTGGTCAGAACGCTTTCTATAGTGCATCTGTAGAAATTAACCAGCAGCTTCTGTGAGAGGTTAGCGCTCCTTAGTTTTCTCAGAAAGTAGAGGCGTTGTTGTGCTTTGCCAGTTAGAGCTAAAGCATTGTCAGCCCAGTACAGGTTCTCTGCGATGGTGACTCCCAAAAATTTAAAGCTGGAAACTCTCTCCACAGCCTCTGCATTGATCATTAGCGGTAGGTGAGTGGTCTTTTTGGTGGTCCTAAAGTCCAGAATAATTTCTTTGGTCTTCTTTGTATTTAATAACAGGTTGTTAATGTCACACCATGCAGTCAGGTTCCTAACTTCTTCTCTGTATGCAGCTTCCTCATTGTCTGATATAAGCCCAATGACAGTCGTATCATCTGCAAACTTAACAATTATGTTTGAGGTATGGATAGGCTGGCAGTCATGAGTGAAAAGTGCATAGAGGAGAGGGCTTAATACACAGCCCTGTGGCACGCCAGTGCTCAGGGTAAGGGTGGAGGATGTCTGTTTTCCTAGTCTGACATTTTGAGGGTGATTAGTAAGGAAGTCCAATAACCAAGTACATATGGAGGGAGCAAGACCTAGTGCATGGAGTTTGTTGGTCAGCTGGCTAGGTACAATGGTGTTAATGAGACACTGAAGCGAAAAAAAAATTATGATATGATTTGTATGTGTAGCACAGCTAAGACATAAAACATTAAGATCAGATACATCAGTGTAATTGTTTCCAGTACAGGAAGAGTTAAGAAATTCCAGTTGTTATCTCTAGGCAAAAAAGCCATTAATCTCTACGACTTTCAAAGTCGTGGAGAGGGCTGTCTTCTGACTTTTATTATCTCAACTGTAAGTGAACATTTTTTCTTTTTATCTGCTAGAGGAGAGGTCATTAGTTCACAGACTGCTCTGAAAGAATAATTTTGAATGCAGAGTGTTGTGTAATCTGCACATATTAGAGAATGATGCAATGTTTGAAAACACACTATATACCTGAAAATAAAAATATGAGAATATTTTCTTTGCTGCTAACCTTCTAGTAATTATTCATAGTACACAACGAATTAATTATATCATGTATTTTTTTTCGCTTCAGTGTCTCTTTAAATTCTGAGCTGTAGTCAACAAAGAGCATCCTAACATAGGAGTTGGGCTTTTCCAGGTGTGAGAGGGCAGCATGGAGAGCTACACAAATGGCATCCTCAGTCGATCTATTTGTTCGGTAAGCAAACTGGTGTTGTTCTAGATTTGCTGGGATGGAGGCCTTGATGTGTGTGGCTACCAGTCATTCAAAGCACTTGGCGATGATAGGAGCAACTGGTCGCTAATCATTAAGACAGGTTATCCTAGGATTTTTTGGGACTGGCACAATGGTTGTAGATTTAGAGGATACCACAACTGAAATGTGACATAATGAGATAGACATGTGTATGTACAGTGCCTAGCACACAGATAACTATGCTGTGTTCCTTTTTTTCTTTCTCTGCCTGAAAGAGTTAAATATCAGGTATGTAAGTGGCTGACTCAGTCCTGACTCAGACAGGAAGTGACTACAGTGTGACCCTCACTGATAAGAAATTCCAACTATAAAACACTTTCCTGGCAGAAAATTGCTTCTGAGAGCAAGAAAGAGGTAAAAAAGGGGAATTTCTTATCAGTGAGGGTCACACTGTAGTCACTTTGTGTCTGAGTCAGGACTGAGTCGGCCACTTACATACCTGATATTTAACTCTTTCAGGCAGAGACAGAAAAAAAGGAACACAGCATAGTTATCTGTGTGCTAGGCACTGTACATACACATGTCTATCTCATTATGCCACATTTCAGTTGGGGTATCCTTTAAGGCATGATGGGACTACACCCAAGAACAGAGAGAGGTTGAATATTTGTGTAAAAACTTTTGCTAGTTGACCAGCACAGGCCTGGAGCACACGTCCTTGCACACCATCAAGACCTGCAGCTTTCCTGGTGTTGATATTTGTGAGTGCTTTCTGCACTGCATGTATGTGAAGGATTAAAGGCTGTGAGTCTATAGTGGGCCCAAAGTTGACTGGAGGCCGATTGTTGTCTTTTTCAAATCTAGCAAAGAAGTTGTTAAGTTCCTCTGCTAGGCTGGGGATGTTATTGTCCAGTGTATATTGAGTGCTATTCTTTTTGTAATCTGTGAATAGTTGAATGCTTTGCCACATCCTCTTTGGGTTTGAGTCATTTTCAAAGTTTTCCTCAATCCATTGTTTGTATTTAAGTTTTGCATTTCGTATGCCTTTTTTCAGACTTGCTCTGGCTGAAGAATATGCTTCTTTGTCCTGTATTTTAAAAGCTTTGTTTCTATTCTTTAGAAGTTCCTTGAGTTCTTTTGTTATCCATGGTTTATGATTTGGGTAAACCATAATTCTTTTGTTGACAGTGATGGTGTCCACACAGAAATTAACATATGACAATACAGAGGAAGTACTCGTCTCCAGGTCTGTTTCATGAAAGAAAATATCCCAATCTGTATTTTCAAAGCAATCTTGGAGGTGAGAGAAGGCAGTCTCAGGCCAGACTTTAACATGCTTGCTAATTAGTTTAGCAGTGTTGATAATGGCTTTGTATGCGGGAATAAGAAACAAAGATAGATGGTCAGACTGTCCCAGTGGGGGGTGTGGGGTGATCTTATAGGCACCTTTTATGTTTGTATAAACATGATCCAAGGTGTTTTCTCCTCTGGTTTTACAGTCCACATGCTGATAAAATCTGGGAAATACCTTCTTAAGATTTGCTTGCTTAAAATCTCCAGCAAATATGAAAATTGCATCAGGGTGTGAGTTCTGTTGCTTACTAATGACATCAAACAGTTGTTCATTTTCTTACTTAGTATTGGCATGAGGTGGAATGTACACTGCCATAATTATAATAACGGTATGTTCCCTGGGTAGGTAAAAAGGTCGACATCTCAGCATTAGATATTCCACATCAGGTGAACAAGACTTGTTGATTATGGTTATGTTAGTGCACCAAACATTATTGATATAAACACATAGACCTCCACCTGTTTTCTTGCCAGAATCATGCGTTCGATCAGCACGGTGAAGCGTGTGACCTGCAAGCTCAACTGCAGCGTCTGGTATGGAGGGGTCCAGCCATGTCTCCGAAAAAATCAAAAGGCAACAGTCTCTCATAGTTTTATACGTGGAGATATCCAGTCGGAGCTCATCCATTTTATTTGCAAGGGATCTCACATTTGCAAGAAGTGGGCTAGGAAGAGGGGTTTTATGTGGAGTAGCTCTCAGTCTAGTTAGCAGTCCTGATCGCTTACCTCTCTTTTGTTTCCTCTTGCTTCGCTTTCTGCCCCGTCTATTTTCGAGGATAGCAGTGGTTAAGGAAAGACCCGGTGATCTTAGAATCTCCTGCGGTATTGATTCCGTGTTAAAGTAATCTCCTGTGCTGCTTGAGCTGATCTGTAGAAGCTCCTGGCGATTGTAGTGGATGCTTGCCTTTGCTTGTGAGGCGGTGAAGGTCAGTAGGAAGAAAATTAATAGAAGAGAGCACCAATGTCGGTAGCATGAAGCCGCTGCGTCTGTGCGTGCCGCCATCGTACTTGGTCTGGGCTGCAGATGATGGTTCTTGTGCTGCAGATGATGCTGGTCTCCAGAAGGGAGAGAGAGCAGAGAGATTTGCCTGCTTCACAGCCAGACATTTTAGGGTCTCTGCAATCATTACATGTATGGCCAGTATTAGGAGTTTCTGCTATACTCCTTATATTGGGCATAAGGGTAATGCACTCTGGGCTGAAAGGAAAAATGAACGTCAAACAATCAATCAATCAATCAATCAATCAATCAATCAATCAATGTGGATAAAAAAATATCTGCCAAAAATTTTTTTAAAAAAAGAGGGGAAGGCGTCTGCCAGGACAGGAGCTGCCGCCCCAAAAATCCAAACCCACCAGCTCGTATGCCCTGGCAAACCCGATTCATCCATTCACATCGATCGATGTTATTAAATGCTTTCTTTGCTTCTGTCTTCACAAAGGAAACAGCACTGTTGCAAATTACAGAGGCAGAAGAGTCTCAATCTTCTAACTGTAATATTAAATACTTAACGCAGGAAGAAGTGAAGGCAAGACTAAATAAATTAAAAATAGACAAGGCACCTGGCCCGGATGGCATGCATCCTCGGGTCCTAAGGGAATTAAGTTCAGTTATAGATAAACCCCTTTATCTTATCTTTTGTGACTCTCTTTCAACTTGCAGAGTCCCAGTGGATTGGCGTACAGCCCACGTTTTCCCATTATTTAAGAAGGGCAAAAAGTCAGATCCAGGAAATTATAGACCTGTAAGCTTAAAATCAGTTGTATGCAAACTATTTGAGGGGTTACTAAGGGATACTATACATGACTTCATAGTAGAAAATCTTATTTCTCAACATCAACATGGGTTTACTAAAGACAGGTCCTGTTTGACTAACATGCTCAGCTTTTATGAGGTAGTGAATGCTAATATGGATATTGGGAATGCTGTAGATGTGATATACATGGACTTTGCAAAGGCCTTCGACACTGTTCCCCACAAAAGTCTGGTGCAAAAGTTGAGGATGCAAGGACTGGGGAAGAGTCTGTGTGCATGGATAGGGAACTGGCTAATGGACAGAAAACAAAGAGTTGTGGTCAATGGACCGTACTCAAAATGGGAGACTGTTAGCAGTGGGGTCCCACAGGGGTCTGTACTGGGTCCGTGCTCTTCAATTTATTTATTAATGACCTATTAGATGCAGTAGTGAGCAATGTTGCTAATTTGCAGATGATACAAAATTGTGCAGAATCAACTCTCAGGAAGATAGTGTCATATTGCAACAGGATCTGGATAGGATGGCTATATGGGCACATAAATGGCGGATGAAATTCAATGTTGAAAAATGTAAAGTCATGCATTTTGGTCATACCATAGGTCTAGCACCATACAAAATAAATGGGATACAGTTGGGGACATCAAACTTGGAGAAGGACTTAGGACTACTCATCGACAACAAGTTAAATAATCGTACTCAATGCCAAGCCACTGCAGCTAAAGCTAACAAAATTTTGGGATGCATTAAAAGGGAAATAAAAACTCGAGATGCTAGCATAATATTGCCCCTGTTTAACTATCTAGTAAGGCCACATCTGGAATATGGAATTCAGTTCTGGGCACCACATTACAAAAAAGATATTGCAGTTTTAGAGCAGGTGCAGAGACGAGCAACAAAATTGATACGTGGGATGGAAGGCCTCGCTTACCAATAAAGGTTAGATAAACTGGGTTTATTTAGTCTAGAGAAAAGACGCCTTAGAGGAGATCTAATTAACATGTATAAATACATCAGAGGGCATTATAATAGTTTGGCGAATGAGCTTTTTGTCCCTAGGCCTTCTCAAAGGACTAGAGGACATGATCTGCGCATAGAGGAAAAACGTTTAGCCATTTATTTAGGAAAGGGTTCTTTACTGTAAGAGTGATTAAGATGTGTAATGCATTGCCACAGGAAGTCGTTATTGAAAACTCTATACCTGCATTTAAAGGGGGCTTAGATGCTTTCCTTGCGTTGAAAGACCTCCATGGCTACAATTACTAGGTAATGCCTAATGTTGATACAGGGATTTTATCTGATTGCCATCTGGAGTCGGGAAGGAAATTTTCCCTTTTGGGGCTAATTGGACCATGCCTTGTAAGGGTTTTTTCGCCTTCCTCTGGATCAACAGGGATATGTGAGGGAGCAGTCTGGAGTTGTACTTTGTACTGGTTGAACTCGATGGACGTATGTCTTTTTTTTCAACCAAAATAACTATGTAACTATGATGTGGATGAACAAATCATTGCCAGAGTTCTTTTTTGATACAAAGTGCTTGCCAAAGCATATGAAACCCCAACACTGCTCCTCAACCCATATGCCTCGGCAAACATATCTTTTTGACTGCAGAGGAGAACTCTCGTCCTGCAGTGCTGCATGCACCGATTTTTGTGTAACCTGACAGCACAATGCTTCTGTCAGGATGCACCATCAGTGCTACAGCTGATTGTTTGGTCGGTCGATCTGGAGAGAAAAAAGAGAAGAAAAAAGACAAAACAAAAAGGAGGGGAAGGTGTCCGCCTGGACATAGGAGCTGCCGCACCAAAAATCTAAACCCACCAGCTCGTATGCCCAGGCAAACCTGATTTATTCATCCATATCGATCAATGTCAATGGAGAAATCATTGCTTGAGTTCTTTTTTGATACAAAGTGCTTGCCAAAGCATATGAACCCCAACACCCCTCCTCGGCCCATATGCCTCGGCAAATGTATCTTTTTGACTGCGGAGGAGAAATCTCGTCCTGCAGCGCTGCATGCACCGACTTGTGTGTAATCTGACAGATGCACAATGCCTCTGTCAGGATGCACCATCAGTGCTGCAGCTGGTTAGTCGTTCGCTCGGTCCACCTGGAAGGTTAATGGATGGAAAAAGAGAGAAAAAAAACCTAAAAAAACAAGCAAACAGCAAAGCAATTACTTCATTAACATTAATAAACTTTGAACTTTTTAAATAAAAACCTTAACATTGCGAACTAAACATTAACTTTTTTGCTTACCTGTTTTTTTGTTTTTTTTTAACTTGGCTCCCGTGGACAAACCTCTCCTCCCCCATGGGACAATGTGCGAAGTGCAAATCTCACAGAGTTGTGGCGAAGTACATTCCGCATTTTTGTCTGAAGTGAAAGGAGAGGTTTCTGGCAGCCCTGTGTATTAGGGTCTCTGGAAACCCGATGTTTGGTTTCACACTACATATTGGCATATCCGGTGGGTTGAGCCCGCCGCACCGTATCATCCAAAACAGACCTTCAGGGAATACCACAAGAGTAGCATTCGGCCTAGTAATGAACTGCGTTGCCATAGACTAACATGACTTTCGGACCGACCGAAATTGCTGCAGAAGCCACGCAGTAACGTAGGTCAAGCACTTCTGGCGTAGGGGGGGAACGCAAAGTGTGACTTTCGCTAGGTATTTTGCCCTAGCGCATCACAGCAGTGTGAAATAGCACTGAGAGACCCTTGTGTGCCTACCGCTGTGTCTGTAGTTCCCTACTCTCTAATAGTATACCTGCTCGTGGTACCTCTCAAAACACGCCCCTAGTCATAGGCCAGGCTGGTCAGGGCAGCGAGGACAATAAACAGTGGTGTTATGCCTTGTTCCAGCACCGCTGCAGACACGACAACATTTTCTTCGGATTCGGTGACCTGGGGTACTCGGAATTGGATAGGCGTAATGCCTTCCATGCAGCCGGCTAGTTGCATCTTGGGGTTGGGCCCGGACACCTCCTGGATATAGGTGTTCCATAGTGATCTGTCTCTGAAATTGAAGAAATTATCCAGTTCTCCCAGCCTTACTGTAGAGAACAAAGCTGTTGTAAACTACCAATTGAATTAGATAAAAAGACACTTTTTTTTTATACCAGCGTCTTGTTTTATGGGAAAGTAAATAGGGCCCTAACCTCTGGTCATTGAAGTCCAACCCTTCCTATGTTGGTATTATACTCGTGGACGACAAGGGGTTTTTCAATGACCTCAGTTCACCGTTGAATTTGGACTGTCGTGTCTGTGTGAATGGTGGACAGAAAGTAAACGTCCCTCTTGTCCATCCATTTCACTGCGAGCAGGTCGTCAGCGCTCAAGGTGGCCCTCTGCCCCGTTGAAGTTTGGTGGTAATGAGCCGTTGGGGGAAGTCCCGGCGACTAGGCCGCACGATGCCACAGCATCGGATTCCTTCTAACTTTAAGTGCTGATAGAGGGCCACACTTAAGTAGTAATTGTCCACATAAAGATGGTACCCCTTCTGGAACAAGGGTGACTCCAAGTCCCACACAACCTTTCCACTGCTCCCCAGGTAGTCAGGGCATCCGACCGGCTCCAATTTGGAGTCTTTTTCCCTCATAGACCCTAAAATAAAATGTATAGCCTGTGGCCCTTTCACAGAGCTTAAACAGTTTCACCCCATACCGGGCGCGCTTGCTTGGGATGTACTGTTTGATGCCAAGGCGCCCGGTAAAACGTATAAGGGACTAGTCTATGCAGATTCGCTGTTCAGGGGTATAAGCATCTGCAAATTTTGATGACAGGTGGTCTATGAGGAGCCGAATTTTGTGGAGCCGGTCAAAAGCAGGGTGGTCACGTTGATGACAGGTTTTGTCATCATTGAAGTGCAGGAAGCGCAGGATGTTCTCAAATTGTGTCCTGGACATGGCAGCAGAGTACAAGGGAACGTGTTGTGCTGGGTCCGTAGACCAATAAGACCGCAACACATTCTGTTTGATTAGTCCCATGTGTAAGAGAAGGCCCAAAAAATATTTAATTTCGGAAACTTGAACTGGTTTCCACCGAAATGGCTGGGCAAGGGGGACATTCGGATTGGCGGTTAGAAATTGTGCGGCTTTACGGTTGGTCTCTGCCACGACTAGGTCTAAGAGATCTTGGGTGATGAACAGATAAAAAAAGTCTAGGGGCGATCCTAGATTATCTGTCTCTACCTGGACTCCAGACCGGGCGGTGAAAGGGGGCAGTACGGGTGCGGCAGTATCAGGGGATTGCCAATTTGGATTTGCAAAACCTCTGGTAAACTAGGGCTAGTACGGGCCCGTCTACTTGGTGGCTGCGACTGGGGTGCTACTGCACGTGCCACCGAACCAGTTTCAACTTCCATGCTGGTGCTCGCCACTTCACCAGGGTGTACGGAAGTACTGGTTCTAGGTCCAGGAGATGCTGTGCTGCTGGTGCCTGCCCCACCATGAAATCTCAGACCAGCACGGGCACCACTCTGCTGCCCTTGAGGCTGATCCTGCGCCACATGCGGTCCAACGACATGGGCTGTGGTACGCCTGGCACTAGCCGGTACCTCAACCTCGTCATCGCTATCGGTCAGTGAGACACTGCTCCATTCAGGTTCAAACTCTGACCCAGATGATTCGTTGAATGGTTTGTCCCAATCGTCCTCATCCGACTGGGCCATGTACCTGAACACCTCATCATCGGAATACCCCTTTCTTGCCGTAGACTGCTAAATTTAGGGGGTATTCCATTGAGACTACCCAGAAAGAAGAGCACCTACCTAGCGAAAGGGAGTATTTGAGAGGTAGAAAGCTGTGATCACTGAGTTTTGATAAAAATAAAAAAAATAAAAACTGATGTTTACAGTGCACAGCTAGTATACAGTGGTTTTTGCAGTGATCAGAAAAAAAAATTGTCACTGCGGTGGGGTGGGCTTAACGCAAGTGCAGGCGAACGATCAGACCTGATCGGGCAAACACTGCGTTTTTTAGTGGATCATAGTGACCCTAATAGATCTGACTGCGATCAGTAATGATCACTTACAGATACTATATAGTAACAATGTTGATTAGCGACAGTGATGACGCTAATTAGTGACTGTGGTGCAGTGGGCTTAGCACTAACTGACACTAACAAAGGGCCTAGCTAACTGGCCTAACTGCTAGCACTAGTGATACTAAAAAAGTGACAGTTTTCACTGATCACTGTTTTTAGATCACTAGGATAGTGACAGGGGGTGGTGGTGAGTGGGGAATTGGAGGCAATCAGAAACAATCACAGGACAATCAAAGCCAATCACAGGGCAATCGCGGGACAATCAAAGCCAACCACAGGGCAATCACAGGAACAATCAAAGCCAACCAAAGCCAATCACAGGGCAATCGTGGGAGAATCTAAGCCAATCACTGGACAATCAGAGCCAGTCACAGCCAATCACAAGGTAATCACAGCCCAATCGCAGGGCACTCATGGGACAATCATAGGCCAATCACGGGACAATCACAGGCCAATCACGGGACAATCACATACAATTACGGGACGATCAAATACGATGTCAGCGGCTTGATGCCGGCGGCAGCGCGCGTCATAAGTGACGCGAACGCTGGCCGGACCCACCGTAAGGACCCGCCGCCGACAGGCGTATTGCGGTCCTTAAGGCATCCACTTTGCCGCTGCCCATTGGCTGTGGGCGGTCGACAAGTGGTTAAGCAGCAGGGAAGTAGAGATGTAGCGAACGGTTCGCCGGTGAACGGTTCCAGGCGAACTTTGGGGGTTCGCGTTCGCCTGGACCAAGCAAACTTTTGCGGAAGTTCGATTCGCCCCATAATGCACTATGAGGGTCAACTTTGACTCTCTGCATCAGTCAGCAGGCACATTGTAGCCATTCAGGCTACAATAAGCCCTGGAGCCCCACCCCCCCTTATATAAGGCAGGCTCGCTGGCCATGATACTCACTCGTGTGCCTGCTGCAAATAGACAGACTAGGGAGAGCTGCTGAAGATTTTTTTCTCCTAGGGAAAGATTAGTTAGGCTCTTGGCTTGCTCCTGGCTGATTGTTATTACTAAAATAGCACCCCTCAACAGCTCTTTTGAGAGCTAATGTTTAAATAAATAAGCAGTAAGCTTAGCATAAAAGTAAATACAAAATTGCTGGATCTTTTGTAATATCACCAGCACAGGTACAGGCGTGTATATATACTGCTGCAGCCTCTATGTAGAGGTTGGATACAATTATGAATGGAGGTCCTTGCTCATCCCCCACACTTGTAAGGCGTGGTGTAGCTATTCCATTCAATTGCAAAGACCTGTAAATGTCGATTGTGGGGAGTCGTACAGGCTGCCCTGGTCTGCCCTTAGGCTGTGTCTCCCAGGGAGCCCTAAATGTGGTACCTACTCAGCCCACAATAAGGAGGAACATATACATATATACAGTGAGAGTGCCTATTTACATAGTGCTTGATATGAGTCTCGACATGTTTCACCCAAACGGCTTTTTCACAGAGTGCTATACATATATACAATGCTTAGTGCCACCCACACCACCAAAATGTCCCCCCGCAAAAGCCCCAGTCAGAGCTGAAGCACCCACGTCAGGTGCAGGTTTAAATACTGGAGGTTTGAAGTATGCGCACCCTATGGGTGTGTCCACACACATTTTCCATACCTGCATTGCGGGGCCCTCGCACATTCTATGTGTCTCAACACTCAGCGTTTGGGTGCCCCGTGCGGTGTATAGTCATATACCGCCTGACCCCGGCGTGTATCTGGCCGGAGTACTTCCGGATGTTGTATGAGTCACTTCCGCGTGGTGTGTCTCCATGGCAACCAGGCCGCCGCTCACAACACCTAGCGCGGCGGCCATTACGTGTACGTGCGTTGCCATGGTAGCCCCAACGCCATCCGAATGTTTGCGGAACGTCACCACCGCCTCCGTACTGCTGGCAAACTCTCCGCCTAACATATCCCCTGGATGCAGCAGGCCGTTCAGTGCGCGAGCGTTCCCATAGTAACATGACGTCCCAAGCGTGTGTCTACAATAGGCTTCTTGTTACAGTGGCTCAGTGTGCTCATTCCATGCGCTACTTTCCATGTCCATCGGCCACACAGGGGTTGCTTGCCAGTCTTCCTATATATAGATCCTGGCACACTACTTAGTGTTAGTCAGCTGCCCTATGTTACCTAGGGACATGACGGACTCCCAAATCGCAGTGCACATGCATCCCTCCCGTGGATGTGGACCCATCCATATGCATGTATCCCCACCCATGGCGCGCACACACACAGGCCAGTATAATGCTGGGTCCCAATCTAATCATTGGGCACCTGTATCGATACCTATGTGGATATATGCGGAAAATGTTCAAATGGTGGGCATGTGCAAGGATGGGATAATAAAGGGGTGGAAAAGTGAATACACAAAATGATCATACATGTTAGTAATACCGTATATACTGACGTAGCGGACACTTAATCATTAGTTTATAGGAAACATGCTAAATTAAAGTCTTCATTTAGACCATTGGGGGCAATCGTATCCAATCGGTAGATCCATTGCGATTCTATCTGCGTTAGCTTTTTGGTCTAGATTTCCTCCTCTGATGTTTTTCACCCACTGTTGAATCCCCCAAAATACAATATCGTATCTCGTTCGGGGGTGCACCTGGTTCATATGACGTGCCACTGATGTGTCGTTAACATGTGTAATGTCACCAATGTGTTCGAGGACACGCTCTTTTAGGGCTCTAGTGGTTTTTCCCACGTATATCATGTCACATTTGCATTTTGCAGCATATACGACTCCCTTGGTGTCACATGTAATGAATGAATGAATCTCGAAAGATCTCCCATTCCTGGGTGATGTAAATTGTTTAGTGGTAGGCATGTACCTACAGTCCTTGCATCTCCCACAATGGAAGGACCCATGTGGTTTTGTTGGTAGCCAGGTTTTTTGTGGGGTCAAAATCTTGGAGAAGGTGCTGTGGACCAAGATGTCCCTTAGGTTATTAGCCCTCCTATATGTGATAGATGGATACGAAGGGAGTATGCTGGCCAGGTCTTTGTCCTTTTTCAATATAGGCCAGTAATGTTTGACAATCTCAAATACTGTATGTGACTGTTCTGTATATGTTGCCACCAGTCTTGGCGGTGCACGTTTTGTGCCTGTCATTGCCCTGTCATTCTGTTTTTTGGGTAGTTTCTCTGGCAAACTGGTTAGTTTCCTCTCTTGGAGTCTTTTTTGCTCGTATGTACGCCTTCTGGATCACTTCCTCAGGGAATCCCCTCTGGCCAGCATACTCCCTTCGTATCCATCTATCACATATAGGAGGGCTAATAACCTAAGGGACATCTTGGTCCACAGCACCTTCTCCAAGATTTTGACCCCACAAAAAACCTGGCTACCAACAAAACCACATGGGTCCTTCCATTGTGGGAGATGCAAGGCCTGTAGGTACATGCCTACCACTAAACAATTTACATCACCCATGAATGGGAGATCTTTCGAGATTCGTTCATTCATTACATGTGACACCAAGGGAGTCGTATATGCTGCGAAATGCAAATGTGACATGATATACGTGGGAAAAACCACTAGAGCCCTAAAAGAGCGTGTCCTCGAACACATTGGTGACATTACACATGTTAACGACACATCAGTGCCAGGACATATGAACCAGGTGCACCCCCGAACGAGATACGATATTGTATTTTGGGGGATTCAACAGTGGGTGAAAAACATCAGAGGAGGAAATCTAGACAAAAAGCTAACGCAGATAGAATCGCAATGGATCTACCGATTGGATACGATTGCCCCCAATGGTCTAAATGAAGACTTTAATTTAGCATGTTTCCTATAAACTAATGATTAAGTGTCCACTACGTCAGTATATACGGTATTACTAACATGTATGATCATTTTGTGTATTCACTTTTCCACCCCTTTATTATCCCATCCTTGCACATGCCAACCATTTGAACATTTTCCGCATATATCCACATAGGTATCGATACAGGTGCCCAATGATTAGATTGGGACCCAGCATTATACTGGCCTGTGTGTGTGCGCCATGGGTGGGGATACATGCATATGGATGGGTCCACATCCACGGGAGGGATGCATGTGCACTGCGATTTGGGAGTCCGTCATGTCCCTAGGTAACATAGGGCAGCTGACTAACACTAAGTAGTGTGCCAGGATCTATATATAGGAAGACTGGCAAGCAACCCCTGTGTGGCCGATGGACATGGAAAGTAGCGCATGGAATGAGCACACTGAGCCACTGTAACAAGAAGCGTATTGTAGACACACGCTTGGGGCGTCATGTTACTATGGGAACGCTCGCGCACTGAACGGCCTGCCGCATCCAGGGGATATGTTAGGCGGAGAGTTTGCCAGCAGTACGGAGGCGGTGGTGACGTTCCGCAAACATTCGGATGGCGTTGGGGCTACCATGGCAACGCACGTACACGTAATGGCCGCCGTGCTAGGTGTTGTGAGCGGCGGCCTGGTTGCCATGGAGACACACCACGCGGAAGTGACTCATACAACATCCGGAAGTACTCCGGCCAGATACACGCCGGGGTCAGGCGGTATATGACTATACACCGCACGGGGCACCCAAGCGCTGAGTGTTGAGACACATAGAATGTGTGAGGGCCCCGCAATGCAGGTATGGAAAATGTGTGTGGACACACCCATAGGGTGCGCATACTTCAAACCTCCAGTATTTAAACCTGCACCTGACGTGGGTGCTTCAGCTCTGACTGGGGCTTTTGCGGGGGGACATTTTGGTGGTGTGGGTGGCACTAAACATTGTATATATGTATAGCACTCTGTGAAAAAGCTGTTTGGGTGAAACATGTCGAGACTCATATCAAGTACTTTGTAAATAGGCACTCTCACTGTATATATGTATATGTTCCTCCTTATTGTGGGCTGAGTAGGTACCACGTTTAGGGCTCCCTGGGAGACACAGCCTAAGGGCAGACCAGGGCAGCCTGTACGACTCCCCACAATCGACATTTACAGGTCTTTGCAATTGAATGGAATAGCTACACCACGCCTTACAAGTGTGGGGGATGAGCAAGGACCTCCATTCATAATTGTATCCAACCTCTACATAGAGGCTGCAGCAGTATATATACACGCCTGTACCTGTGCTGGTGATATTACAAAAGATCCAGCAATTTTGTATTTACTTTTATGCTAAGCTTACTGCTTATTTATTTATACCTATAGGGCTGGTCCTATGGACTAAGTGTATGTTACATTTTCCCTGGTATCCTCTCGGATAGTGTATGAGAGCTAATGTTTTCCTGATGTTTTTTTTTTTTTTGTTGTGTGTGTGTTGCTCACTGACACTGACATACAGCCCTATCTGTTGCAGCTGGACCTTGGTAATTGTTATTACTGAGCCAGCCAGGCCCTGCCTAACTATCTATACTGGGACACCTACCTATGCCTACCTAACTACTGGGGCACCTATTTACCTATACAGGGACACCTACCTATACTGGGACTCCTACCTATGCCTACCTACCTATACTGGGACTCCTACCTATGCCTAGCTAACTACTGAGGCACCTACCTACCTATACTGGTACTCCTATGCCTACCTACATACAAGAAGATAATAAGGTCGTTGCTTCATTGTGGACAGACCAAATTTGATCAGCTGGACAGTCACTGTTCTATCATTGAGCTACCACAGCCCGGCGACCAAATGGGCTGGAAAACTGCCACGGCCTGCACTCTGGCCATGTTGTGCACCAGTCCAGCACGGCCGTCACTACGCAAACAGCTGTTTGCGGTGCGTTACACAGTGAGTTTGGTGTGTCAGTGTAAAGCAGTACTCTAATTACACTCCCTGATTGATTGCATACACATGCAAGATGTTTGAAAGCCCTTTAGGCCTGCAATTTAGCATTCAATGTGATTTCTGCCCTTAAAACGCTGCTTTGCATCAAATCCAGATTTTTTTTCCCCAGGACTTTTGGTGTCTATCCCACTCCGCCACCTGGGGGTCCAGGTGTTAGACCCCTTGAAACATGTTTTCCATTACTTTTCTGGCCATCATAATTTTTTCTATTTTTCAAAAGTTCGCCTCCCCATTGAAGTCTATTGCGGTTCGCGAACTTTTACGCGAACCGAACCTTCCGCGGAAGTTTGCGACGCGAAAATCGGAGGTTTGCGACCTCTACAGGGAAGCATTGTAGCTGCTCTGGAATGCAACATACAGTGGCTGGTAATGCACTTCTTCTCTCTTCACCTCTGCGTTCTGAAGTAGGCCAGTTCAGTGGCACAGGTGGAAGCAGACTACCTCTCAATTCGCACTATAAGGCTTCTCCCACCCACACAATCTCTTTGCAGTCTTTGCAAAAACAGAAAACTGTCATGGTGGTTTTTCAGAAAATGGGTGTGGCTAACCAACAAAACTTGACTTTTATGGAAAAAGTAATCCCTTTTTTTAGCCATTATTCCTGCTACTCTTTTATTACTGATGAGAGAGAGAGAGAGAGAGAGAGAGAGAGAGAGAGAGAGATGTACACACACACATGCGCCCACATGCTATATATATAGTGACATACATGCTCATATGTCAGGATTATTGTTTATTAGGTTTGTGAAACTGGGAAATTGGGGCACACATTTAGACAACTGGAGTGTGTATGGAGGACTGAAAGCATGGGGTGTACCATTGTCTGTAGCATAACGGGGAGCCTAGTCACAGACTCATCTTGAATCCCAACTAAACTACAGGCAGTGGTACACAATGCTTTTATTCCCCCATACACACTCCAGTTACATGCAGTGGCATACCAAGCGTATTTAACGCCCGGTGCTGATTATTTACAGACACCCCCCCCCTCCCCAAGGAAAAGTATAAGTGCAGCATGCTTTGTGCACAAAAAATGGGTGTGGCCATGACCGGGGGGAGAAGAATATGGAATGCAGGAGATAAGCTAACATCTGTGCAGAGTCCAGGCTTGAAGCACCACTGTGCTGTGTGAAGAAGGGAGTGAAACCTGACCAGCCAGACAGCGAGAGAGACCGCAGCTCAAATCTACCCCCTCAAGTATGGAAGGAGAGCTTAAGTTACTATGGACATAAACAAGCAGAGAGGGTGGGCGGAGCAGTTGTGTCAGAGGGCACACTCAACCAATCAGCGCTGCAGTAAAACAGAGGCGGGCCAGGCAGGGTACTCACAGACAGTGCAGCTTCCCAATGCACTATGGAAGTGCATGCATTCTACAGATTTGTCACCCCCCTCTTTGCTCATCACAGAGTGCGGTCCTCCCCTAGCGCTCTACCATTTGTATGCTACTGGTAACATGTACATACTAATATCTCTTGTTTTTTTTAGAGATAAGCTGTCTATGTGCGTGCCCCAATTTTACATTTTACCAATCCTAATAAATGTTAATTTCTATCTGTGATATTTGGGCCAAATCCCCGTTTAGGAATACATCTAAGCAATATATTTTCCCCGACACCCCTCGGACCTAGTTTGCTAGGACACTGCAAGAGTAACAAACATGAGGTCATTCAGGTTATTGACGGATAATTATGTCAAACACGACAGTCAGCTTCAAACAAAATAAAGATAAGTGAATTGCAAACAACTTGAAATAAATCTGCCCATCATATTTTTAACAACCTATGATGTGTGTGTATATGTATATGTATATGTATATGTGTGTGTATGTGTATATAGAGCACCTACACCTTATTTTCAATAACTGGCTGTTAGAAGATGTTGTTGGAGTCACCCTGTGTAAAAATGAACTTTAGAAAGCTCCCAAACAAAATGTAAATATTGCATTTGTTCTGGAAAGGAATGAAATGAAAGCATGTGTGAAATGTGAGAAACATACATTTTCTTACATACTTACATACTTGCATAAAAGGAAAAGCCGCCGCGGGTGCTCAGAGCAAGGCGGCTGATTCCGCGTCTAACACGGCAGGTTGCGCGCGTGGGCCTGCATCTGCTAGCATGACTGAACGCGGAGAAACCGCTGCATGTCCTGAGAACAAGGCGGCGGATTCCGCGTCCGCAGCGGTTTGCACGCATAGGCCTACATCTGGCAGTATGGCTGAACGCGGAGATACCGCTGCATGCTCTGATAGCGGTGCGGCTGGTTCCACGCCCAGCACAGCAGATGATTTACAGCACAGGTCTGGTGTGGCTGGGACTGATAGTCCACACAGGTTCAGAAGGACGCGCGTGTGCGCGCTGAGAGGCGGAGCTTTTATGACAGCCAGAAGGGAGTCAGCTGACCAAGCCGGTCAGCTGACAATTCCACCACTTCCCATTGGTCCAGCACTTAGGGGAGGCGCTGGAGAGCGCCTTGCTATATATACTGGGTGCTGGTCATTCTCTGGTTGTCTGCCGTTGCGATCACTACGTGGAAGTAGGGATGCTCGGATGTGCCTCATCCACAAATTCGGCAATCCGCGTGGTTGCAAAAAAAAAAATCCGCATTCGGCCCCGCCGCATGCGGATTTTCGTCCGCGTCCACGCAACCACGCGGATTTTCTGCCGTGAATGGCGTAATCATGCGTGGATTCCCGCCCGGAGGCGGATTTTCTTTTAACGTTAACAAAGCCCCCATACATGCTACAATCCCCCAAATTGCATGGATTATCAAGGTGATAAGGGGCAACATAACTTCAACATAAAAAATTCCCCACATTTTTTTTTTCTAGAGAAAATGGATTATAAAGTGAAATCAACACTTTAAATGGGGCTATTAATTGGTAATAAGTGGTTTTAAAAAGGGATATACGCGTTAAGCAGTCAAAGAGGTGAAGGCGAGTTCCAATGGCACTTGGCGGCGAAGGTACCGCTGGAGGAGGATGAGTGGCTGACGCCAAAAAGGCCCCAGAGAGGTTTTTGTAATTTTTGGGGGGGGGGGGGGGGGGTTTGCAGCAATTAGCAATGACATTGCAGCAGAGTTGTCAGTGGACACGGGCAGTGTGAACGCAGAGTGCAGTGGTGGTAGCGACTGAGTCAGGAGAAGGACTATGCGGGCGGTCAGTTCAGCAGCACAGAAGGACCACGGCAACATACTGGTAGTAGTAGTAGCAGCACAGCGTCATAGTGCTGGCCAAAAAATTAAATGCACCCGGTGACCCGGGCAGTGTGAACGCAGACAGAGTACATTGGTGGAAGCGAGTGAGTCAGGAGGAGGAGGACAATGCCGGCGGTCAATTCAGCAGCACAGAAGGACCATGGCAACATACTGGTGGTGGTAGTAGTAGCAGCACAGCGTCATAGTGCTGGCCAAAAAATTAAATGCACCCGGTGACCCGGGCAGTGATAACGCAGACAGAGTACATTGGTGGTACCGTGGTAGCGACTGAGTCAGGAAGAGGAGGAGGACAAAGCGGGCGTTCAGTTCAGCAGCAGCAGCACAGAAGGACCATGGCAACATACTGGTGGTAGTAGTAGTAGCACAGCGTCATAGTGCTGGCCAAAAAATTAAATGCACCCAGTGACCCGGGCAGTGTGAACGCAGAGTGTAGTAGCGACTGAGTCAGGAGGACAAAGCGGGCGGTCAGTTCAGCAGCTCAGGAGGACCATGGCAACTTACTGGTAGTAGTACCATACCACAAAAAAATTAACCAAGGTAGGCACTAGGCAGGTAGTAACTGTCTTTATAAAGGCAGGCATAGTTAACAACAGCACATGCAGCAGCCACTTCATGTCCCGCTGTGTCCGATAATAGGGGCCAGGAACTCACCTTCCACCCAAGCCTGGTTGATTTTCAGGAAGGTGAGTTTGTCCACAGAGGCGTGGGAGAGCCGAGAGCGCTTCTGTGACCGCCACCGGCCGCACTAAAGCATCTCTCTGAGAGGACACTGGAAGGAGGGCAGGATAGGAGTTCCAGGGCGTACTGGGAAAGCTTGCTCCAGATGTCCAGTCTCTTGACCCAGTACTCCAAGGGGTCCACGGGGCTGTCGGTGTCATTGAGCCCGCTGGATGACCCCATATAGTCAGACACCATGGTGGTCAGTCGTTGCTTGTGCTGGTTGGTGGTGGATGCTGTGGCGGGCACCTCTGTTCTGGGCTGCTGCACTGCATACAGGCTCTTGCTTAGGCTCTTCAGGTCTCCGGGGCGCCAGTTGCTGCTGCTGCTGCTGGTGGTTGTTGTTGTGCTGCTAGTGGCAATGGCAGGCACCTCTTGCTGGCTTGGCAGAGCAGTTACAGTGGGGGTGGAAGGCTGGGGGAATGCTTCCAGTAGTCTGCGCACAAGGGCCTCCTTCAACTCCCTTGTGCGTTGCTCGGTGGTGGATGGCGTCATTAAGTCTCCCAGCTTCCCCTTCAGACGGGGATCAAGCATCAAGGTAATCCAGATGTCCTCCCTTGAACGCATCTGGATCACCCGGGGGTCCCTGCGAAGGCAGCGCAACATGTGCACAGCCATGGGAAACAAGTGGGCCCTGCCAGCAAGATTTTCCTCGCCATTGTCCCATAACGCATGCCTGTCCTCTTCCTGTGCCGTGTCGTTGTCCTCCTCAAACCGCCATCCACGTACAACGCCTGCTGCACTCTGCTCCTCCTCCTCATTCAGGTTAGGGACCTCCAACTCTTCCACTACCTGCTGTGAGCCCTCCTCTGAGCTGGACTGTGCTGCCATCTGCTCCTGTTCTTCCAACTGCCTAAGGGCTTCATCTCCACGCTCAATTAAATTGTCCATTGCCTGCTCCAGTAGACAAACCAAGGGCACCCACTGGCACACAGAGGCCCGCTCCTCACTGACCATCTTGGTTGCCTCCAGGAAGGGACTCAGCACCAGGCATACTTGCTGCATCAGTGTCCACTGAGTGGCAGTAATCATGGGGACTTGCTGGTTGCTGGGGACACTTGGGTCTAGCATGTAGGCACTAAGAGCCAGCCTGTGCTGACATAGCCGCTCCAACATGGCCAGAGTCGAATTCCAGCGAACTGGCATGTCGATGATCATCCGGTGTTGTGGCCTTCCATACTGCTGCTGTAAGGTGGACAAGAGTGCAGAGGCAGTGGCTGACAGGCGGAAAAAGCGTACCACCGCCCGGGCATCCTGCAGCAGCTCGCTCATCCCCTGGTAGGTGCGCAAGAAGCGCTGCACCACAAGATTGAGCACGTGGGCCAAGCAGGGGATGTGCTGGAGGTTTCCCTGCTGCACTGCTGCCACCAGGTTGGCCCCGTTATCGGCTGCCACATACCCCACTTCCAGGCCTCTGGGGGTCAGCCACCTCCGCTCCTGCTTCCTGAGGGTGGCCAGGACGTTGGTGGCCGTAAGCCTCTCCTTCCCCAGGGTCACCAATTTTAAAAGGGCTTGGCAGTGCCGAGGCTTGGCGCTGCTGCTGCCGAGGCGGGCTTGCTTTCCGGGTGCAGAGGGAGTGTCATGACAGGACCCTTCTGCATCCCCCCTGATCCCGCGTGGTGGCACCACTAGCTGGGCTGATGCGCTCTTGTCCTCCCTCCCTTCCATCAGTGTCACCCAGTGGGCCATAAAGGACAGGTAGCGACCTGTCCCAAATCTGCTACTCCACGAGTCCATGGTCACGTGGACCCGCTTGCCCACAGAGTAGTCCAGGGAACGGGCCACGTTTTCCACCGCAAACTTGTGGAGTGCTGGGATCGGGCTCCTGCTGAAATAGTGGCGACTGGGGACTTGCCACTCGGGGATGCCAAATTGGAGCAGCGTCCGCATGGCGCTCCCCTCCTGCACCAGGGAGTAGGGAAGCAGCTGTGATGCCATGGCCCGGGCCAGCAAGCCATTTAGTTTGCGGATCCGCCTGTGGCTTGGAGACAGAGGCTTGGTCAGACCCTGAAAGGTGTCGCTCAGCAGGGTCTGACGACGCTGGGATGCAGGGGAGACAGAGGAGAGAGACGAACACTGGCTGCCAGCCTCAATGTCTTTGTCCTGAGTAGTGTTGGGCGAACAGTGTTCGCCACTGTTCGGGTTCTGCAGAACATCACCCTGTTCGGGTGATGTTCGAGTTCGGCCGAACACCTGATGGTGTTCGGCCAAACCGTTCGGCCACATGGCCGAACTAAGAGCGCATGGCCGAACATTCCCCGAACATTCGGCTAGCGCTGTGATTGGCCGAACGGGTCACGTGGTTCGGACCCGAACGCGCTCTGATTGGCCGAACTGTCACGTGGTTCGGGTAAATAAATACCCGAACCACGTCATATTTCCGCCATTTGTCTGTGGGTTTAGCTTTGGGTAGGCAGGCAGGGTAGTTCGCGCTCCAGCCACGCTAGCCAGGGTCCCCCCAGTCATTGTGTCGCTGCTGGGAATAGTAGTACACCGCTCGCTCAGCATTCTGTTTACTGCCACTCTGTGTACCTCGCTCAGCCACACTATATAGCATTCTGTTTACTGTTCTGTGTCTGCTGGGAATAGTAGTACACCGCTCGCTCAGCCACACTATATAGCATTCTGTTAACTGCCACTCTGTGTACCTCGCTCAGCCACACTATATAGCATTCTGTTTACTGTTCTGTGTCTGCTGGGAATAGTAGTACACCGCTCACCCGCCACTGTATAGCATTGTGCTCTGTGTCGCTGCTGGGAATAGTGGTACACCGCTCACCCGCCACTGTATAGCATTGTGCTCTGTGTCGCTGCTGGGAATAGTGGTACACCGCTCACCCGCCACTGTATAGCATTGTGCTCTGTGTCGCTGCTGGGAATAGTGGTACACCGCTCACCCGCCACTGTATAGCATTGTGCTCTGTGTCGCTGCTGGGAATAGTAGTACACCGCTCACCCGCCACTGTATAGCATTGTGCTCTGTGTCGCTGCTGGGAATAGTGGTACACCGCTCACCCGCCACTGTATAGCATTGTGCTCTGTGTCGCTGCTGGGAATAGTGGTACACCGCTCACCCGCCACTGTATAGCATTGTGCTCTGTGTCGCTGCTGGGAATAGTGGTACTGTATAGCATTTCTGTACTGCCACTGTACTGCTGCCAGTCAGCGTGTACTGTAAGGATAAGTGAAATGAGGAAGAAATCCGGTGAAAGAGGGAGGGGCAAGGGAAGAGGTGTTTCCCCTGACGGTTCACGTACAGGCCACAGGGGAGCACCCAAGAAAACCCACTCAATACCGCCCATGTTGTCCAGGACAATAACCCTCACAAATCCAAAAGAACAGGACCAGATAATTACTTGGATGACCTCTCAAGCATCCAGCAGTGGGTTAAGCAGCACCAGCACATCACGCACGAGGTCCGAGTCCTCAGCCAGTTACAAGGAGCCAGTGGGCACAAAGCTGACACAACCGGCAGCGACACCACGCACACAACTGCCAGATAACCAGTCCGATGAATTACCTCAGGACACAATGGGGTATTCGCAGGAGCTATTCCCAGCCCAACAAACTTCCACCTTTCAAAGGTCAATGGAGGAACAGCCAGAAATGTTGTGCCCGGATTCACAACCATTAACTGTGGGAAATGCACCGCGCACTGAAATACAAGGCGAGTCCGAGGAGGACTCGGAAACCCAAATCCCAGAGCAAGTTGGGGCAGGAGGGGTTGCAATTGCAGGAGGTCGGCCGACAAGATCTGGAAGACGACGTTGGAGTGAGCTTCGCAGAGGTTGTTCTGGGGAGCTCTACTCCACGGCGGCGGCCCCCCACAATGACATATGACGAGTTTGAGGAGATGGAAGAGGAGGGTATGGACAATGTGGACAGAGACCCAGATTTTGTTTGTGAACGAGAACATCGCCGTCGTAGCAGCAGCACAGATGAGTCTGTTGAAGAACCCACTGCTGCACGAGTTCGCCTTGTGCCACAAGGTAGGCGGCGCGCAATTTCAGGCACCACAAGCGTGGAAGTTCAAGTGAGAGGCAAAAGAGGAGCAAACAGAAATCGCCAGCAAGGCAGGTGCTCCAAAGTCTGGGCTTTCTTTGAAGACTGCACTGAGGATGTTACCATGGTGATTTGCAAGGTGTGCAAGACCCGCCTGAGCAGAGGCAAAATTATTAACAACCTCTCCACCACCAGCATGAGCCGCCACATGCTATCCAAACATCCCACTCTGTGGGCAAACTCGGCAGGACAGGGTACCAGCAACACTGCCTCCCTTGGGTTCACCAGACTCACCACCAGACCCGCCTCAGCAGCAGCGGTAGCCCAGCCATTGCGTGGTTCACAACATTCACAAACCTCAGACGACGCTGACACTGTCACTTTCCGGAGTAGTGCTCTTGAGGTCTCCCAGTCTTCATCAAACACCACAACCAACAGCCCTTCCGTGTGCAGCGCTACGGTTCAGTTGTCTGTGTCGGAGATGTTTGAACGCAAGAGGAAATTGCCAGCAAATGACCCCCGGGCCGTGGCAGTAACAGCCAGCATAGCCAAGCTTCTGGCCTGCGAAATGCTGCCATATCGAGTGGTGGAGACAAACAGCTTCAAGGGCATGATGTCAGTGGCCATCCCACGTTACGTGGTTCCCAGCCGCTACCACTTTGCGCGCTCTACAGTGCCTGAGTTGCATGAGCACGTGGTCAGCAAAATAACCCGAAGCTTGAAGAATGCCGTTGCCTGCAAGGTTCACCTCACCACTGACACCTGGACGAGTGCGTTCGGCCAGGGTCGATACATCTCCCTTACCGCGCACTGGGTGAACCTTGTGGAGCCTGGCAGCGATTCCTCACCTGCTACGGCGCGGGTGTTGCCCACACCACAAACAGCTGCACCGCCGTCCCTCCCACTGGATAACAGCAGCACCTACCTCTCTGACTCCTTCTCCTCCAGCGCATCTCAAAGCTGTACCTCATCCGGAAACGCTAACCCAGCAGCAGTAGGATCGTGGAAGCAGTGCAGCACAGCTGTTGGCATGCGTCAGCAAGCGTTGCTGAAGCTGATCTGCCTTGGGGATAAGCAGCACACAGGGGAGGAAATTTGGAAGGGAATAAAGGAACAGACTGATTTGTGGCTGGCACCGCTGGACCTGAAACCGGGCATGGTTGTGTGTGATAATGGGAGTAATCTCATTCGCGCTTTAAGGTTGGCTAAGCTGACACACATCCCTTGCCTGGCGCACGTGATGAACCTAGTAGTTCAGCGGTTCCTGAGGACATACCCAGGCGTGGCCGATCTTCTGTTGAAGGTGCGTCGAGTGGCCAAACATTGTAGAAATTCCAGTACTGCTTCGGGGGCACTCGCCAAGATGCAGGAGCGCTTCAATCTCCCCCACCATCGCTTGCTGTGTGATGTCCCTACGCGCTGGAATTCTACGCTGCACATGCTAGCCCGCTTTTGTGAGCAGAAGAGTGCAGTGGTCCAGTACATGACGGCGCAGTACCGAGGCGCATCCGGACAGCTGCCAAGCTTCTGTGGATCCGATTGGGCCAACATGTTGGACCTCTGCCAAGTCCTCCAAAATTTTGAGCAATCCACGTTGCTTGTGAGCAGTGACAACTCTTCAGTCAGCATTACCATACCACTGCTGTGTTTACTGAAGAGGTCAATGTTGAAAATCAAGGAAACAGCTGTCATGATGCAACTGGGGGAATCTGAAGGAGAAAACGATCAGCGTGATGGTACCAACATCAGGCCATCCGCCTCAGGGAACGCTGGCCCCAGCAGCTATGACGAAGAAGAGGAGGAGGAACAGCTGGAGTTGGAGCAGGAATTTCATGCCACCACTGACGAGGGCCAGAGCGGTGCACGTTGGACTTCCACAATTCAGCGCGAATGGTCAGCAGAAGCAGACCAGGAGGAAGGTGACGACTATGATGCATCACAACAACTATCACAACGCTCACAAGAGGATGATGAGGATTCTGGTAGGACTCTGGCACACATGGCTCAATTCATGCTAGACAGCATTGAACGTGACCCACGCATTGTGCGCATTTTGGACAACACCAATTACTGGGTTTATACCCTTCTGGATCCACGGTACAAACACAATGTTCCAAAACTGCTTGAAGAAAGAGTCAGACAGGTCAAAATGGAAGAATACCAGCAGGCCCTTGTGGAGACTTTAGAGAGGAGATTGACATCCTCCCCCTCCTCTAGCCAGTTGTACGCCGACAGACTGACTTCCGCAAACCCAGGACCACCAGGAGGGCAGCAAACAACGCAAGCCGCAACTAGTGCCCAAAAGGGAATGGTATCGGCAGTGTCCTTGGAGTGGGAAAATTTTCTGACACCCATGCAGCAGCAGCCCACTGAACAGCAAGCGTGCAGATCCACCTCCAACACCGATCGCCTGGAGAAGATGGTCAAGGACTACATGTCAGATGACGTAGCTGTGTCGAACAATCCATCTGCACCCTTCAACTATTGGGTATCGAAGCTAGACACCTGGCACGAACTGGCAATGTACGCAATAGAGGTGCTGGCTTGCCCGGCAGCCAGCGTTATGTCGGAACGCTGTTTCAGTGCTGCCGGAGGCATCGTCACAGATCGGCGTATCCACCTCTCCACAGAAAATGCAGACCGTCTGACTCAAATTAAAATGAATCAATCCTGGATTGGAAATGACTACGCAACACTCCAGGACCCCAACCAAGTAACATGACCAATGAACATCTGGGATGGCGTAGCGTTTCCGGTCCCTGCTTGTTGAACCTCTCATCTGTATTACATTTATGACTACATGGCGGCAAAAAGCATTGCTGCTATATCCGCACGCTTTTTGTCCTCATGCAAGGCCTGGGTTGTTGTGTCTCACAAAGCGTGGCCTTCTCCTCCTGCGCCTCCTCCTGTTCCATCACGTCTGCTGCTGCTGGGTTAGCGTTGCCGCGTGGTCCCTGTTTATTGAACCACTTATCTTTTATTACATTTATGACTGCATGTCGGTACAAAGCATGCTATCCGCACGCTTCTTGTCCTCATGCAAGGCCTGGGTTGTTGTGTCTCACAAAGCGTGGCCGCCTCCTCCTGCGCCTCCTCCTGTTCCATCACGTCTGCTGCTGCTGGGTTAGCGTTGCCGCGTGGTCCCTGTTTATTGAACCACTTATCTTTATTACATTTATGACTGCATGGCGGTACAAAGCATGCTATCCGCACGCTTCTTGTCCTCATGCAAGGCCTGGGTTGTTGTGTCTCACAAAGCGTGGCCTTCTCCTCCTGCGCCTCCTCCTGTTCCATCACGTCTGCTGCTGCTGGGTTAGCGTTGCCGCGTGGTCCCTGTTTATTGAACCACTTATCTTTATTACATTTATGACTGCATGGCGGTACAAAGCATGCTATCCGCACGCTTCTTGTCCTCATGCAAGGCCTGGGTTGTTGTGTCTCACAAAGCGTGGCCTTCTCCTCCTGCGCCTCCTCCTGTTCCATCACGTCTGCTGCTGCTGGGTTAGCGTTGCCGCGTGGTCCCTGTTTATTGAACCACTTATCTTTATTACATTTATGACTGCATGGCGGTACAAAGCATGCTATCCGCACGCTTCTTGTCCTCATGCAAGGCCTGGGTTGTTGTGTCTCACAAAGCGTGGCCTTCTCCTCCTGTGCCTCCTCCTGTTCCATCACGTCTGCTGCTGCTGGTGCTGGGTTAGCGTTACCGGTCCCTTTTCGTGGAACCTCTTCTCTGTATTAAATTTATGACTGCATGGCGAAAAAAAGCATGTTACCTGTGCAAAGAAACATGACATTTTCCACATTTAAAAGACAGTTTTTCCTTTGAAACTTTACAATCAATTTTCTCAAAAACTATAAGCTCTTTTTCAAATATTTTTTTTCCTCTTGTACCCACTCCCAAGGTGCACATACCCTGCTAATTTGGGGTATGTAGCATGTAAGGAAGCTTTACAAAGCATGAAAGTTCGGGTCCCCATTGACTTCCATTATGTTCGGAGTTCGGCGCGAACACCCGAACATCGCGGCGATGTTCGGCGAACGTTCGCGAACCCGAACATCTAGGTGTTCGCCCAACACTAGTCCTGAGTAGCCGAGGTGGAAGAGCGCTTGCGTGCTACTACTGCTGCTGCTGTGGGGGATTCACGACCCTGAGGGAGGGATGATGCTGCTGCGCTGGTGGGCCTTCTGCTCTCAGGAACCCCTGCCAGCAGTGCCTGCTTCCTCTTAAAGTCCGCATACTCGCGGCAGTGGCGGCTTCTCAGGTGGCCCTGGAGGGATGAGGTACCCATCTTGCTCATACTTTTCCCACGGCTCAATCTTTTGCTGCATAACCTGCACACCGCGTACCTTTTGTCATCAGTGCATTCCTCAAAGCAATCCCACACTGGTAACTTTAATTTACTGCGGCCCCCACTAGCAGAGGGTGCAGTGGAACAATGTGTGGTAGTAGTTGCCGGGGGTTGCATGGTGGTGGTGCCGGCTGAAGCAGTGTCCTGTCTACTTCCTCCACACCCACTGCTGCCGATGCCCCTGCCTGACATATGGCGATATCCTTGCCTAGGCCGAGGTGACTCGTCATCCTGCTCTGCCTCTGACCATTCTTCCACGGACTCAGCAGGCTGCACATAGTTAGGGTCCACAACGTCGTCATCAGCAGCATCATCATAATCCAGCTCTTCCTCTGACTCCCCCGCCTCCTCTTCTGTCCCTACATCCCCAGACACAGACCCCTCTTCTTCATCACCAGAACTCAACAACGCTTGTGATTGTGGCCCGATCTCAATCTCTGCCACATCAGTCCCCAGTAAGTCCTGAGCTTCTTGCATCAGCAGGTTCCCAGAAGCCGGACTGAGGGACAGAACGCTGTCATCCTGGGAGGGCTGCTGACCAGTGGGTGCTGGGGTGGATGTCACAACAAGCGTGGGACGTTGGCTGCTGCTTGGAGTGGTGCTCACAGTAGAGGTCTGGGAGGAAGTCATGATGTCCATGAGTACGTCAGGTTCCATTTGCTCAACCACCACACGGGGACCAGAAACTTTAAAATATTTGGACAATGGCGTCCGCTGACTCGGCCCAGGCTTTGCTGCCCCCCTTTCTGCTGCATCACGACCACGTACAGCTGGGCGTCCTCTCCCTGGATGTGGAGCAGTCCCAGAAGTGGCTGAGGCAATTGAACTCCCTTTCCTCTCACCCCGCGAAACCCTGCCAGACATGTTGCTAGTAATGAATCACAGGATGCAGTGGGCACAGTACAAGGTCACTGAAGGATGCAGTGGGCACAGCAGTGGGCACTGGATATACAACTAGGTCACTGAAGGATGCAGTGGGCACAGTACAAGGTCACTGAAGGATGCAGTGGGCACAGTACAAGGTCACTGAAGGATGCAGTGGGCACAGCAGTGGGCACTGGATATACAACTAGGTCACTGAAGGATGCAGTGGGCACAGTACAAGGTCACTGAAGGATGCAGTGGGCACTGGATATACAACTAGGTCACTGAAGGATGCAGTGGGCACAGTACAAGGTCACTGAAGGATGCAGTGGGCACAGCAGTGGGCACTGGATATACAACTAGGTCACTGAAGGATGCAGTGGGCACAGTACAAGGTCACTGAAGGATGCAGTGGGCACAGCAGTGGGCACTGGATATACAACTAGGTCACTGAAGGATGCAGTGGGCACAGTACAAGGTCACTGAAGGATGCAGTGGGCACAGCAGTGGGCACTGGATATACAACTAGGTCACTGAAGGATGCAGTGGGCACACAAGGATGTCACGCTGTGTAATGAGATGCTCATATGCCAGCGAGCGAGCAGTGGGCACTTGGCACGGCACAAGGTCACTGACAGAATGAATGAACAGCGCTGGCAGAGAGTGGCGGCGCCGGCGGTGTGACTGGCTGCCTGCAAATAGTACAAGTGTATAACTGTTACTGGAATATGCAAGTGAACACTGCAGCTGCACTAACCTGTCTGCCTGCACTACACACAGATAATCCCCACTCCCACTACACTGACTACACTGCAGCACTGAACCTACCTGCACTACACACAGTTAAATAATCACTAGACTCCCACACTCCCACTACACTACACTGACTACAACTAACTACAGCAATCACTCACTGACTAGCTAACTGTGTACAGTATAAGAGCAGTGTTAGCAAAAAAAATGCTTTGTTTTTAACACAATAAATGCACTTGCTCAAACAACAATGGCCTGGAGATAATCCTCTCAGCACCACAGTCTAGCAAGGACAGAGCTTTTCCATCATGGCCGCCGCTTTATATTCAGGAGGGGAGGGCATAGCTCCCCTCCTGTGATTGGTTGCTAGGGCCTGGCTGGGGCACTCTGATTGGCCTGCAATGTGTCACTTCCACATAGTTTGACGCATTTCCGCAAACCACGACTTCAGCACCGGGTTTCACGAGCGTGAATGCGGATTTCTGTCCGCATTCACGCGAAGCCGACGTAGATTTTCGAGGTTGAAAATCTATTCACGGCTTAGCGTGTCCGAGGCGGAATGCGTCAAAATGGTCGTGAATCCACGCGTAAGCGTGATCACGACCTGGCGGTGAGCACCACTGCGTGGAAGCACTCAGACCTTTTTGTCAGATTCTGTGTTATTCTCTAGACCAGTCCCTGGTTATTGATGACCAAGGACCTCACACCTCAGATTAGGAATTCTGTATATCATTTGTGTTATTCTCTAGACCAGTTCCAGGGTGTTGATAATCACGGACCTCACACCCCAGATTAGGAATACTGTATATTATCTGTGTTATTTTTCAGACTAGTTCCAGGGTGTTGATGACTATGGAGCTCACACCCAAGACTAGGAATTAGCTTTACCATCCTGTTATAACTTCAGACTAGTTCCAGGGTGTTGATGATCAAGTAGCTCACACCTTAAGACTAGACAATTGTTGATTGACTTCTGCTTTTTCTGACCTCTCTTCTGATCTCTGATTTGGTACTTCGCTATATGTGATACTCCGTTGCCAAACCTTGCTTGCCTTAGGATTCCATATCAGTCTCTTTCCTCTGTATCTGATCTGTCTGCCGACCTGGCTTGCCCGACCTTGAGAACTATCTCCTCTGTTTAGAGATAGTTCACAGATCTGTCAGTGACACTCACACTCTGGTCCTTCCCACTCTCAGCCTGACTCCTCCCCTTGGGGAGTCTCAGGCCATTGGAAGGAACCTGTTCTTTGGGCAGTATCTCTTACTGCCTGCACCCTCTATACAGAGGCTCTCCTCAAAGTATTACTGTTGCACCGAACACTCATATTACTCAGGTGTCCAGAGGTTAGAGATATATCTGATTATCGGTGATACTGCAGATCATCAATAATTGGGTATATATCTGTATTCTCTGTGATACTGCAGATCACTAGGGATGCTCGGTTCAAATCCCAGTATGTTGACCCTGCCCTCAACCCAAAATGTTTGGGGACCCCTGGTCTAGAGGGTAAGACAGATACCTACTACACACTAGGTCCTGGGTTCAAATCCCAGCTATGGTATATAAGCATGCTTTTCAAAAAGTACAAATCCTTAATCATGCTACTTTTTCTATCGAATTGATCATAATGGAAGTATGATTTATTCTACCGCCAGCTTTAGCATGTAGTGTGGGTCATGGTCTAGAGGGTAAGACAGATACCTACTACACACTAGGTTCTGGGTTCAAATCCCAGCTATGGTATATAAGCTGTTTTGAAAATCTGCAATTCCCTACTGCATTGGATGGATGGATGGATGGATGGATGGATGGATGGATGGATGGATGGAGGAGGAGGAGGAGAGAGAGAGATTTTAAAATTTTTCCGACGGAATTCCGTATAAATCGGAATTCCGCGGAACTGTCTCGGTATACCGTCGGAATGGAACGGTAACGGAATTGCTATATGTCGGAATGCGGAATTGTGCCGGAAACGGAAATCGGCTATTCCGACCATGCCTGCAGATCACCGGTAATCAGATCCTCTCTGTGTTACACCGATCGTTACACATACAATATAAACTATTTCACTTTGAATTCAGCTTATAAATGTTTGCTCCATTCCTTCACTTATTTAGTGGAACTTGAGGCGTGGGGACAATGTATAAATAGCCTGCAAGAGTGACCAAGTGGATGCCAACTGTGAATTCATAATTGAAATATTAAACTGTCATGACGTAAATAAGCTGTGTTGAGTTATTGTCATGTGGGTGGATGTGAGCGTAAAGCTGAGCGTGAGCTGTGTTAACAGCAGTATTTCAGTTACTCGGGAGAAAAAGTCACGTTCAAACACAAATCTATAGTGACAGAAAAAATACAATGTGTACTAATGAAAAAAAGAAAAAAAACACTCACATTCAATTTAAATTCTCTACTGACAGAAGGATAACAATATGTATTAAAGAACACCTAAATGTTCATTCAGAAATTGGAATATAACATATCAGTGCGACACAAGCTGAAGTTACATAAAAGAATATGCTGCCTGTTCCATGTAGCTGAGCTATACATTTCCCAAGACTGATAGGAGGAGGGTTAAAAATATTTTAGAATGGAGGTAATTTCTTGTATACCATATTTAATTTCAAAATTGTTTCTTTCCTTGCAGAGTCCCGATGTACTCATGCATTTGTTTATGACAATGATGGTCCAAAAAGTGACTATCCAGTAGGTGAGACATGTCCCGAACGGTTCCAGGCAAACTTCGGGAGGTTCGCCTTCGCCGGCGAAGGTGAATTTTCCCGGAGGTTCGATTCGCACCATAATGCTGAGGGTCAACTTTGACCCTCTGCATCACAGTCAGCAGGCACATTGTAGCCAATCCAGCTACACTCAGCCCTGGAGCCCCACCCCTCCTTATATAAGGCAGGCTCCGGCGGCCATTACACTCACTCGTGTGCCTGCAACTAGACAGACTAGGGCGAGCTGCTGCAGACTTTTTCTCCTAGGGACAGATTAGTCAGGCTCTTTGCTTGTGTTAGCTTGCTCCTGGCTGAATCGTATTGCTTTAATAGCACCCCTCATTCAACAGCTCTTTTCAGAGCTAATCCTGTTCTTGTGATCATTTTTTTTCCTGTGTGTCAAACTGACACTTGTGTTGCATAGACCGCATTGCTAATTCATACGGTGTGTGTGCCACTGCCAGCAGCCCATTCAGTGACTACCTGTGTGTGTGACAGGGAGCTGCACATTGTACTACCCAGTACTGCATATACCTACTACTACATGTTGTGTTTAGTTAACCCACCTCATCACTGCATATACCTACCTTTGTGTTGAGTGAACCCAACTCACTGCATCTACCTAGCTGTTGTTTTGAGTGAACCAACCTCACTGCATCTAACTACCTTTAGTGTTCAGTGAACCCACCTCACTGCATCTAACTACCTTTTGTGTTGCGTGAACCCACCTCACTACATATACCTAGCTGTTGTGTTCAGTGCACCCACCTCACTGCATCTAACTACCTTTAGTGTTCAGTGAACCCACCTCACTGCATATGCCTAGCTGTTGTGCTGAGTGAACCCACTTCACTGCATCTAACTACCTTTGTGTTTAGTGAACTCACCTCACTGCATCTAACTACCTTTAGTGTTCAGTGAACCCACCTCACTGCATCTAACTACCTTTAGTGTTCAGTGAACCCACCTCACATTATTGCCAAACACACTGCTCTCACTGCTCTCACTGCTGGAGCCCCCCCTCCTCCAAGCAAGGTCCTTATGCCATTTCACTCATCTGCCTACACTAATTATTTAAGGACAGCTGCCTCCCTCCTACCCTCCTACCTATTCCCTCCTACCGGAGAGAGGATGGTCTCATCTGCCAGGGAATTATACTATTTCAAAAACCAGTTTACATACCATAGCTGGGAATCGAACCCAGTTCTAACTGTGTGGTGGGCAAGCACACTAGCCGCTGTACCACAACAGTACTAACTAAAGCTGGCCTAGCATTTACTATTTATGCTCAATGCAATAGTAACATTAGGTTGCTTAAAGGGAACCTTAACTGAGAGTGATATGGATGTTTCCTGTAAACAATACCAGTTGCCTGGCAGTCCAGCTGATCTCTGTGACTGCAATAGTGGCTGAATCACACCCTGAAACAAGCATGCAGCTAATCCAGTCTGACTTCAGTCAGAGCACCTGATCTGCATGCTTGTTCAGAGGCCGTGGCTAAAAGTATTAGAGACGCAGGATCAGCAGGCGATTCAGGCAACTGGTATTATTTTAAAAGGAAAAATCCATATCCTTCTCAGTTTAGGTTCCCTTTAAGGATTTGTAGCATAAAAGCTAACTCGCATTGGCTGGGATTTGAAGTCTATTGCGGTTCGCGAACTTTTTCGCGAACCGAACCTTTTTGCGGAGGTTCACGACATCTCTACTTTAGAGGGGGAGTCAGCTGACTCCAGCAAGTCTTTGGATTGGCTGGGGCTCTGGGGTG
The DNA here is from genome assembly GCF_040937935.1 of Hyperolius riggenbachi. Classification (NCBI taxonomy): domain Eukaryota; kingdom Metazoa; phylum Chordata; class Amphibia; order Anura; family Hyperoliidae; genus Hyperolius; species Hyperolius riggenbachi. The sequence goes on along the minus strand of NC_090653.1, from coordinate 114,584,814 downwards.
GCGCTGGGCAGCTTTCTAGCTACATATAGGACTTGCTTGTCAGTAGCAAGTCGTCTGCTGTCAAGAATACTTCTGTGTTAGCGCTCAGCCCTTAGACTAGATCCCAAGTGTTGAAACCAAGGACTTCACACCTCAGATTAGGATTGTATATGATCGTTTACCTGTGTATGACTCTGGCTATCCCTGACTATCCTTTGCTCTAATCGTTATTGTGCTTCTGCCTATCTGATTCAAGTTGCCGACCCTGCCTGTTTACCCACTCTGAATCAGCCTTCTGTTTCTGTACTTTATCTGGCCGGTAGTTTACGACTCGGCTTGTCTGACCTCTCTATCCTCATCAGTGAGCTCTGCCACTGGTAAGGAATCTGTACCTTATGTCTACTCCTTAGGTGTTCTCGGCTGCAGTACAGTGTTAATCACCTGCTCCTCAGGAGATTAACTCCGATACCTCTGTCACCCTTTCAGTTTCATTTGTGCTATTGTCATAGCTTAGCCAGCATCGCCTGCTCCACAGGAGATCCCTGGCTGCAGCACTGTCTTAAAGTCACCCGCTCCTCGGGAGGCTTAGATTACGCTATTACTGTTGCACCAAGCACCTATTTTCATACCAGCTCCTGTGTCCTTGTTATACTTGTATTACTGGTGATTCTGCAGATCATCATATAATCAGGTATACGTCTGTATTATTGGTGATACTGCAGATCACCAATAATCAGAAAGAGCTGTTTAGCTGACACCGATCATTACACTGTACCTAGCTGTTGTGTTGAGTGAACCCGCCTCACTGCATCTAACTACCTTTAGTGTTCAGTAAACCCACCTCACTGCATATACCTAGCTGTTGTGTTGCGTGAACCCACCTCACTGCATCTAACTACCTTTTAGTTTTCAGTGAACCCACCTCACTGCATATACCTAGCTGTTGTGTTGAGTGAACCCACCTCACTGCATCTAACTACCTTTGTGTTCAGTGAACTTACCTCACTGCATCCAACTACCTTTGTGTTCAGAGAACCCACCTCACTGCATATACCTAGCATCGCCCCGAGATGGACAAAATGGACAAACCAGGTAGAGGAAGAGGTAGACCCAGAGGAAGGCCACCTGGCACCGGCAGGTCTGTGTGAGGTGTTGTTGCTGTGATTTCGTGCGGACCTGGCCCAAAGTACAGTGCTCAGAAGAAGGCACATGCCATCACTTTCCAAAATTGTGAGGCCGTGGTTGAGTATTTAACACAGAGCACCTCATCTCCCGCAGCCACCAGCACTACTACAAGCGCCACATCCACTGCATTTGACACTTCGCAGGAGTTATTTGGTGTGGAAATCACTGATTCACAGCCAATAATGCTACAACAAGATGAAGGCGCTAAGCAAGTACACCACCTCATACGAGTTATGTGGCGATAGTATGGATGTAACGTGTGAGGAGAGGGATGATGAAGCACCTGATGTTGGTGCAGTTGTGGAGGTGTCTGAGGAAAGCGGAGCTGGGCAGGAGGATAATGATGACGATTATACGGATGCCACGTATGTTCCCAATAGAGGAGATGACCAGGGGGACAGTTCAGAGGGGGAGCCAGAGAGGAGTAGGAGGAGACGAGTCCATGATAGAAGCAGAGGGAGCTCATCCTCAGAAACAGCTGGGGGCAGTGTCCGGTGCCATGTATCGCCAGCTATGGACAGCCAGCCAACATGCCCTTCAAGGTCAGCTGCTGATGCCACCATAGCGTCATCACCCCAGGGGGGCTCAGCGGTTTGAACATTTTTTTAACGTGTGTACCTCAGATCGGAGCAAAGCTATCTGTTCTCTCTGCCTCCAAAAATTGAGCCATGGAAAGACCAACACTCATGTACGGACAAGTGCCTTACGAAGGCACCTGGAGAAAAGGCACAAACAGCAATGGGAAGAACACCTGAGGAAGAGCAGCACCCAAAAGAAAAGCCACCCTCCTTCTCTTCCTCCTTCAGGTGCAGCATCTTCAGCCACTTTCTCCCTTGCACCTTCACAGCCACCCTCCTCCATACCGCCTCTGCCCTTGAGCGGTTCCTGCTCCTCTGCCCACAGCAGTAGCCAGGTGTCCGTGAAGGAAGTCTTTGAGTGGAAGAAGCCAATTTCAGCCAGTCACCCTCTTGCCCGGCTTCTGACAGCTGGCGTGGCGGAACTATTAGCCAGCTATTACCATACAAGCTGGTGGAGTCAGAGGCTTTCTGTAAATTTGTGGCCATTGGGACACCGCAGTGGAAGATACCAGGCCGCAATATTTTTCACAAAAGGCTATACCCAAACTGTATCATGCAGTTGAGAGGCAAGTGGTGTCATCTCTTGCGAAGTGCGTTGGGTCAAGGGTCCACCTGACCACGGATTCCTGGTCTGCCAAGCACGGGCAGGGCTGCTACATTACGTACAAAGCCCATTGGGTCAACCTGGTGACCGATGGCAAGCAGGGAGTACGTGGCTGCGCAGCGGACCAACTTGTGACACCTCCACGGCTTGCAGGCAGGCCTCCTGCCACCTTCTCTCCTTCTCCTCCTGCTACATCTTCTTCGCTGTCATCCTCCTCCTTGGCTGAGTGGCAGTTCAACTCTAGTGGTGCCTCAAAGCGGAGTGTCATACTGGACCAGCTCTCCTGGCTGCTCTTAACAAACAGGTGGAGCAATGGCTGACCCCGCACCAGCTGGAGATCGGCAACGTGGTGTGTGATAACGGCAGCAATCTCCTTTCCGCTTTGAATTTGGGAAAGCGGACACATGTACCCTGCATGGCACATGTGCTGAATCTGGTCGTGCAAAGATTTGTGTCAAAGTACCCAGGCTTAGAGGACGTCCTGAAGCAGGCCAGGAAGTTGTGTGGGCATTTCAGGCGGTCTTACACGGCCATGGCACGCTTTGCGGACATTCAGCGGAGAAACAACTTGCCGGTGAGACGCCTCATTTGCGATAGCCCGACTCGCTGGAATTCCACCCTGCTCATGTTCGCTCGCCTGCTAGACCAGGAGAAAGCAGTCACCCAGTACCTGTACAATTACAGTAGAAGGACACAATCTGGGAAGATGGTGATGTTCTGGCCACCGAACTGGACACTGATGCGAAATGCATGCAGGATCATGCAGCCGTTTGAGGAGGTGACCAACCTGGTGAGTCGCGCTAAAGGCACCATCAGCGACTTCATCCCCTACGCTTACTTCCTGGAGCGTGCCGTGCGTAGAGTGGTGGATAAAGGTGTGGAGGAGCGTGAACAAGAAGAGTTACGGCAGGAGGAGTCGTGGGAGTGATTTTCATCCGAACCAGATATTTACTCGACACCTGCGGCAGCACAGAGGGGGGAGGAGGAGGAAGAAGAGGAGTCGTGTGGGGAAGGAGAGGAGTCAGACTCGGATGAGGAAGGTGTTTCTGAGGAGGAGGAAGAGGCGACGGAAGAAGAACAACCGCAGCAGCCGGTTGTTTTGCCGGGTCTCTGTAAAACGCATTTTATACCCTGATTGCATGTATAACCTTGTGCTATGTTGTATAACCGTTTGCTACCTTTCTGTCTGTAACCCCTTGTTGCAATGTATGTATCCCTGTTTATTGTCCAGTACTGCCTAATATGTTGGCGCTTTACAAATACAATTAATAATAATAATGCACAGTTTACAGGAAATACTGTATGTTCAACAGCAGAAGGAGATACATAGATTGTCCTGTCCTCACTACCACGTGTACCCCTGGGGCGTGTATGGAGCTTAGCAGGCAGATAAACACCCTCCTACTACTCAATAAATTGAGACCAGGTATGATCTGTAGCTTTAATGAGCTGAAGTAAGTTGGTGTGAAACTGTGAACAAATAACAGAAATGATGCAATAAGTACATGAACTGCATATAAACATATCACATATCAGCATACAGTAGATAGACTAGTGCACACAGCAACATGGCTGCATGGATAGCTGACTAGGCCTCACTATACAGTTGAACTACTAACTAGCTGCCTACACAGAAATAACACACAATACATGTCTACAGCTAGTACTAGTCATGCAGATTCATAGAAAACAGTAAGAAAGAATGCCTTACCGGCTATGCAGCCTTTAGTGGAAGCACGGAGAAGATTCCTCAGCAGAGAGCATGTGAAAATGGCAGCTTCTAGAAGGCTACTCCCTTCTTGTCTGGTGCATGAGGTCACAGAGGAGGAGGAGTAACAGAAAGGCTGAACTTAACTGAGAACAATGTAATGCAGTGGTCAATAGGTGGCGCTGTCCTACCTCATTCTAACACAGGATAAATCCTGTATGGATTAGCACCCATTTTAATGAAAGATGTCTGCAAGACATGACACTCCCCGTCTGGTATCAACAGATACCACCATCATTCAGTAGGGGATAATAGGAGAATGAGTTCACACACTGGTCTGAGAAACAACTTGGTCTCTTGCTGTCTGCAGACCTTTACTTCTACTTTGCGGACATTTCCGTCCTCACTTGGAAACGTCTTGGTGACAAGTCCTAGAGGCCACTCATTTCTCTGCAATTGGCAGTCCTTTAGAAGTACAACATCTCCGGGTTTCAGGTTGGGCCTTGCAGTCTGCCACTTGTTCCGTGGTTGCAAAGTAGAGATGTATTGTTTCTTCCATCTGTCCCAGAATGTGTCAGCAAGGCACTGCACTTGTTTCCATTGACGTTTGTACATGTCTTTAGTGCTGAACTCACCAGGAGGAGGACTCACTTTCCCAGTCTTTTGGGTAAGGAGGGTTGCAGGAGTGAGAAGAAATGGTTCTTCTGGATCACTAAGAACTGGAGTCAGAGGTCTAGCATTGATGATAGCTGTGACTTCAGCCATGAAGGTTACCAGGCTCTCGTGAGTGAGTCTTGCAGTTCCTGCTTGTAGAAAGATGGAATCCAAGATTCTTCGGGCTATGCCGATCATCCTTTCCCAAGCTCCACCCATGTGAGAGGAGTGAGGTGGGTTGAAAGTCCAAGTGCAGTCCTGATCACTCAGGTATCTTTCCACAGCCTTGGCATCAATATTGGAAGAGATCTGTAGTTCTTTAGCAGCTCCAATGAAATTGGTGCCTCTGTCAGATCGAATATGCTTCACAGGACCTCTGATTGCAATAAACCGTCTAAGGGCGTTGCTAAAGCTTGAAGTATCCATAGATTCGATGACTTCAATGTGAACAGCTCTGATGGTCATACAGGTGAATATGACTGCCCAGCGTTTACTGTTTGCTTGACCTCCTCTAGTTTGACGTGCTGTGACGGACCAAGGCCCAAATACGTCAAGTCCAACATTGGTGAAAGGAGGATCCATACTGAGCCTATCAGCAGGCAGATTAGCCATCTTCTGTGTTTGTAGCATACCACGAAGTTTACGGCATGTGATGCAACTGAAGATGATGCTACTCACACATCTCTTTGCCCCAACTATCCACAATCCAGCAGTATGTAAAGCTCCTTCTGTAAACAGTCTTCCTTGGTGCTTGACTTGGAAGTGGTAGTGTTGTACAATCAATCTTGTAACATGATGATGACCGGGAATTATCAGAGGATTCCTTTCATCAGGCTCTAGACTTGCTTGCTTAAGACGACCTCCTACTCTCAGTAGACCGTACTTGTCAAGGAATGGGTCAAGTTTCTTTAAAGAGCTGTCTTTAGGGATAGACTTGCTGTTAGTGATGCAGGCAATCTCTTTGGTGTAGATTTCCTGCTGTACAGTGCGAATAATGAAGTTCTTGGAGTGCTGGAGTTCTGCTATGGTGTATACCTCTTGACAGTGGTGCCAACCTTTGCACTTCTTAGCATCATTCGAATTGGTTCTTTGAAAAGATCGGGCTATGTGAGCTAGACAGGTAATGGCTCTAACAAGTGATTTCCAGGTAGAGAATCTCTTGAAGCGATGAGATTCAAAGGACTTGAAGAGTGTCACTGTGTGAAGTGCAGACACTTGTGGACGGATCTCAGTGTCTGAGTCTTCATCCACTAGTTCAAACATGTTGTTCTGGTGAACTGCTGGAGTGGAATTACACAAGAATGCAGGACCTGTGAACCAAGTTGTATTCTTGAGATGACTTGCTGCAACAGCTCTGGTAGCGTGGTCCGCAGGATTGTTGTCAGTGGACACATAATGCCACTGTTCTGGACTGGTGGATTTCCTAATCCGCAGCACCCTGTTGTTGACATAAACATAGAATCGTCTGGACTCGTTGTAGATGTAGCCTAAGACTACTTTGCTGTCTGTGTAGAATTCAGCCTTTTTAAGGTCAATGTCAATCTCAGATGTGATTAGCTCAGCCATTTCAACAGCTAGGACTGCTGCACAAAGTTCAAGCCTGGGTATCGTGTGCTCAGGCTGTGGTGCAAGTTTTGCTTTGCCTATAACAAAGCCAATGTGGCATTGTCCTTTAATGTCTATAGTTCTAAGATAGGCAACAGCAGATATGGCTTTAACTGAAGCATCAGAAAATACACAAAGTGTATGATCTTGGACATCTGTAGATGGCACAGGAGCATATGTGCGTGCAACTTTAAGGCTAGACAGAGCTGCTAGAGAGTTTCTCCATTCCACCCACAGATTCTTCTTGTCAGGAGGCAATGGAACATCCCAGTCAGTAGTTTCACGGGTTAAATCTCTGAGCAAGGCCTTACCCTGGATAGTGACAGGAGCCGCAAATCCCAAAGGGTCATATAGGCTGTTGATTGCAGATAGGACACCTCTGCGAGTAAAAGGTTTTTCTTCCTTGCTAACTTGAAAGGTGAAGGTGTCAGATTTTAAGTCCCAGAGAAGTCCAAGGCTACGTTGGACTGGTAAAGTTTCTGACCCCAGATCCAAGTCCCTTAGGTCATTAGAATGATCTTCAGAAGGGAAGGCTTCCATAACTTCTTTGCTGTTTGAAGCAATCTTGTGAAGTCTCAAGTTGGAGCAGGCAAGCATGTCTTGGGCTCTTTTGAGGAGACTGATTGCAGAGTCATTAGAAGGTAATGATTTCAAACAGTCATCTACATAGAAGTCTCTTTCTACAAACTGTCTTGTGTCCAACCCATATTCTCTCTCTCCTTCTTGAGCAGAACGTCTGAGTCCATATATAGCAACTGCAGGTGAGGGGCTGTTCCCAAAGATGTGCACTCTCATGCGATACTCTATGATGTCCTTTGAAGGATCATTGTCTTTAAACCAGAGGAATCTGAGGAAGTTTCTATCCTTCTCCTTAACAAGGAAGCAATGAAACATCTGTTGGATGTCGGCAATCAGAGCGACAGTGTCCTTGCGGAAACGGAGAAGTACCCCCAGTAGCTTGTTATTCAGGTCAGGGCCTGTCAGCAGCACATCGTTTAGGGAGATGCCTTCAAATTTGGCGCTAGAGTCAAACACTACTCTGATCTGACCTGGCTTCTTTGGATGATATACTCCAAAAATTGGCAGGTACCAGCATTCTTCAGGACCTTTAAGGGGTGGGGCAATCTCTGCATGATTGTTCTCAAATATTTTCTGCATGAAAGAAAAGAAGTGTTCTCTAATTTCTGGCTTTCTTTGGAAGTTACGTCTGAGAGAAGAGAAACGTTTAAGCACTTGTACTTTGTTGTTAGGTAGGCGTCTTCTCTGAGTTCTGAAAGGAAGGGGTGCAACCCAACTGTTAGTGCTGTCCTTCACAAAGTCTTGTTCCATTATTTCCAAGAATTTCTTGTCTTCAATAGATAGTGCCACCCGATTATCATCTTTTGACCTCTGGAAGACTGTGCATCCTAAGTGGTCTTGGTCACTGTCACAGGCATCTTTGTCACTAGAGACATCTGTGAAGGGACAAGGTAGATGGGAGGCACATGGTAGCTCCTTTATGAGAAAGTTGTTGACACATGGTTGGAAAAGTGAGGGGCGCCCACTTGCTAGTGTGCTTGTGAACATACTATGAACTGAATCTGGCTTGTGCACACGCCCTAGGCAGACCTCTCCTATTATGACCCATCCTAGGTCTAGCTTCTGAGCATAAGGAGCATCATGGGAACCATCTATTTGTTTTCTCACTTTATGGATTCGTAGGATATCCCTCCCGAGTAGCAAGATTATCTTAGCCTGTGGATCAAGTTCTGGGATCAGATGGGCTATACGCTTCAAGTGTGCATGATGTAATGCGACATCTGGAGTAGGAATTTCAGATCTATGATCAGGAATCTGGTTGCACTCTATTAGAGTTGGTAAGGGCAAGCAGATGCTTCCATCTATAGCTTCGATCTGAAAGCCAGATGCTCTTCTCCCCGCCGTCTCCACAATTCCTGCACAAGTCCTTAGTGAGTATGGAGAGCTGGGGCCTTTAACATTGAATATATCAAAGAAGGTTGGGTGGGCTAGAGACCCATTGCTTTGATCATCTAGAATGGCATACATTTTGACTGCTTTGTCCCTTTGTTCTGCTGGGTAGACTCGGACTAGACACATTTTGGAGCAGGATCTTCCACCTGTGGTTCCTTTGCAGACCTCTGTGCACTGTGGAGTGACCTCTAATGTAACTGTAGGAGTGTCACCCTCCTCCCCGCCATGCTCGGTTGTGCTGTGAGTATGTTGTAAAGTCCATGGAGCTGGTCCAGGATGTAGTGCTGTGTTGTGATCTGTGCTATCACATTCTTTACAATTTTCACTAACCTTGCAGTTCTTGGCAAAGTGAGTGGTGGATGAGCAGCACTTGTAACAGATGCTATTCTCTTTAAGAAAGGCTTTACGTTCCTCAATGGGTTTCTCTCTAAACCCCCTACATTTCAGCAGAGAATGTGGCCTTCTGTGTATAGGACACTGCTTACCAGGGTCTCTAACTTTGTTTGCTGCCTGGGAGGAGCCAGCAAACCTGTGGGGAGAGTCTGGGGAAGACAGTTCAGTCTTGTGAACTGCCACTGAAGCTTTGTGTGAAGGAAGACCTGGAACAGAAGTACATGTTAGTGCAAAATCAAAACTAGGATCATTTCTTATCTTAGCCTGATCATGTATAAAGTCTACAAACACAGAAAATGGAGGAAATGAAACATGGTATTTTTTCTTATAGTTAGAACCACATTTAACCCACTCATTTTGTAAGCCAGGGGTTAACTTTTGTACTATGAGGTTAACACCTCTGGCAGTGTCAAAATATGCAAGGCCTGACAGATCACCTTCAGATTTGGCTACCTGAAGTTCCATTAACAAGTCACTAAGTTCCCTGAGTTTCTGCAAGCCTTTGGAAGCTATTTTAGGGAAATCTTCTATCCTTTTAAACAAAGAGTTTTCTATAGCCTCCACTGAACCATAACATTCATCAAGTCTGTCCCAAACCATTTTTAGTCCAGCTGCTGGGTTTCTTATGTTAATGGACCTGATTCTTTTTACATGCTCAGCAGATGCAGTCCCTAGCCACTTAGCTAAGAGGTCCATCTCCTCACTAGGGGACAGTTCAACATCTTTAATTGTGTTCTTAAAGGAGGACCGCCAGGCCCTATAACTCTCAGGGTGATCATCAAACTTCACAAGTCCCTTGGCAACCAGCTCACGCCGTGTGAGGAACTTAACAATGTCCATGCTGGTTTGAGCAGGAGCAGGGAAAGATGGTGGTGTGTTGCCATAGTGAGAAAGTGGTGTGTAATCATACCTGTCAGTAGTCTCTCGTTTTGGTTGAAATGTCTCATACCTATTTGGCGTGTAAGGAGAAGTTCCTGGAACGTTATGTGCCGGTTGAAGTTCCGGACGTGGTGGCAGGTGCTCTGAAATCAGTTCATTTTCTATATTGACTTCTGGCTTGCTGGCTGGAGGCTTATTCTGGTTTTCTGTCTGGGCTGTGAATTGAGTTTGATGAGATCTGTCGATGAGGTCCCGTTGAGCATCTTCCATTGACAGGAAAGAGTCGATCATTCTGGAATGTCGATGGACATAATCTGAAGTGCGCTGCAGGGGATCCTGATGGGCGAGATCAAGGCTGGCTGGCCTGCTGTCTTTCGTCGTCTGGGTGGATGAGTGCTTCTAAGGCTTCTGCTTTGGCAATAGCTGCAGCAGCTTCCCTCTGTGCTGAGAGCTTCTCTAGTGCTGCTTGCTGTTTTGCCCTTTCAGTTTCAAGTGTCGCTTGTTGCAGCTTTAGCTGCATCTCTTGCTCTGCGAAGGCAGCACGTGCTTTTGCAGCTTCAGCTTCTGCGCGAGCAATGGCGGCCGCATTGCTGACTGATGAGGATCTTGTAGAGCGACTGACTTTAGACCTTGTCTTGTAAGAAGAAGTTTGGCTTTCTGACATGATGCTGCTGTTAAGGATCTTGACTGTGTAGAGACTGCTGCGTACTGATATGCATGTAGCTGCGTGGTAGTATAGCTGTCTCTGTAGTCAGTATCTTATTTTCCACTCACTGGGTAGCAGCGTTTCACTGGCTGGGAAGCTAGCCGGTCTGGTTCCACTCGCGGGTAGCAGCCGTTTCACTATCCTGTCCTCACTACCACGTGTACCCCTGGGGCGTGTATGGAGCTTAGCAGGCAGATAAACACCCTCCTACTACTCAATAAATTGAGACCAGGTATGATCTGTAGCTTTAATGAGCTGAAGTAAGTTGGTGTGAAACTGTGAACAAATAACAGAAATGATGCAATAAGTACATGAACCTGCATATAAACATATCACATATCAGCATACAGTAGATAGACTAGTGCACACAGCAACATGGCTGCATGGATAGCTGACTAGGCCTCACTATACAGTTGAACTACTAACTAGCTGCCTACACAGAAATAACACACAATACATGTCTACAGCTAGTACTAGTCATGCAGATTCATAGAAAACAGTAAGAAAGAATGCCTTACCGGCTATGCAGCCTTTAGTGGAAGCACGGAGAAGATTCCTCAGCAGAGAGCATGTGAAAATGGCAGCTTCTAGAAGGCTACTCCCTTCTTGTCTGGTGCATGAGGTCACAGAGGAGGAGGAGTAACAGAAAGGCTGAACTTAACTGAGAACAATGTAATGCAGTGGTCAATAGGTGGCGCTGTCCTACCTCATTCTAACACAGGATAAATCCTGTATGGATTAGCACCCATTTTAATGAAAGATGTCTGCAAGACATGACATAGATTAATGGGCAAACCTAAATAAATGTCATTCAGATGTCTTGATTACAACAGAACATCTAAAAGGGGTCTTTAAAGGATGTTTGCTAATTTATATCACATATATAAGACCCTTTGTTTACTCAACCGCAACTAGGACTCAGGCTGGCAGCAAAGAGAGATTTATAAAGCCTGAGTTGAAAAGTTAATTTAGGAGCATAATGTATACAGTATTTGTTTAGGGTAAAAAGAATGTGGCATTAAATACTATCAACATTGTACCAGCATAAAAAAAAAAACTGCCATCCTTGTTCAAACCTTTATCTACATCTTTGAACCAATATATACATTTTGTCTCTGCTATTAGTCTTTCTTTCTGTGACTTAAAGAGACTCTGAAGTCTCTTTTTTTCCCTGCTTTTGTCATATAATCCTGTTCAGCATGAATGCCCCAGTGAAATTGCTGCATCCCCACGGCAGATGGGTGATTTATTGCTGTGTTTTTTAGACCAGCAAAATTATACGACTTTGCTGGTCGCAGATTGTGCTGCCCTGGCTTGCAGGGCTTCTCTTCCTGGAGAGGCTGCGCTTTGAGCTGTAGCTCAGCCTCTCCGCAATCAATCTCTGTGAATCTCCGCCTCCTCCCTGCCCCTCTCAGTGAAAGAAGACTGAACGGGGCGAGGAGAAGCGGCGATCAGCAGAGATTGATTGCAGAGGAGGCAGAGCTACAGCTGAAAGCTCAGCCTCATTGAGGAAGTGAAGCCCTGCGAGCTTCGGAGCTTTGCAGAGCTAATCCTCAGTCATAAATCACCCATCTGCCGCGGGGATGCGACAATTTCACTGGGGCATTCATTCGCAGAGCCGGGACAAGGTCCTTCAGCACCCAAGGCTGAGACAGCAAAGTGCGCCCCTCCATCCCTCCCACCCCAGCCGTCGCACACTAATTTCTATTAGACAAGAGGTGCCCAAGACCCCCAAAATCCCCAACACCTTAATCTCTAGTTATCTGGCTTGCAGTCATTGCTATGTATGCCCTTTCCTTATTTCATTGTGCTTCAAACACAATTGGGAATGACAGCAGAATGAATTGTGCGCCCCCTCCTACACTGCGCCCTGAGGCTGGAGCCTCTTCAGCCTCTGCCTCGGCCCGGCCCTGCTGAATAGGATTAAAAGGCAAAAGCAGGGAAAAAAAGAGACTTCAGAGTCTCTTTAAAGCCAACCTTTAGAACAGTAACTAGGTCATTTAAGCTGTGTACCCAAAGTTCACATATTTATCATTTCTATGCTGGTACAATGTGGATAGTATTTGTTGCACATTTATTGTTGCCCTAAACAAATACTGTATTAATTATGCTTCTGGGTTTTTTGCTATCCTTCCTTGTAAGCCTAAGTCCTAGTTGTGGTTGACTAAACAAAGGGTCTTATCTATCTACTGTACGTATCCTAAATTAGCAGACATCTTTTCAAGACCCCATTTGGATGTTCTGTTGTAGTCCATGCAGCTGGATATTTATTTGTGTGAACAAAATAAACGATGTGTCTCCTTCTGATGTTGATTGTATTTATAGCTGTGTGCTTTAACATCATGTCAGCATACAGGAACACAGTGTGAAGAAGACTCTTTTTTTTTTGTTTTTTCTTTTAAGTTGATATCATCCTCATTCAAAATGTAAATCATATTTATAATTAAATTAAGCAAGCAGTAACATAGCTTGCAAGGTGTACTCAGCTGGCAGTTTCTAAAAATATAGTCTGTATATTTTGCCATCAAGGCACTGTGAGAAAACGCAGAAAAGCCTTCGCAAGTACTCAGAGTAAGGCGGCTGATTCCGAGTTCAACATGGCAGGTTGCGCGCAGAGACCTGCATTCACTGGCTTGACGGAGTGCGGAGAAACCGCCGCATGCCCAGAGAACAGGGCGGCGGATTCCGCATCCGATGCGGCGCACAGGCCTACTTCTGTCAGTACTGCTGAACGCGGAGAAAACGCCGCAAGCTCGGACAGCGATGGTGTGGCTGGGACTGATAGTCCACACAGGTTCAGGAGGACGCGTGCACGCGCGGAGAGGCAGAGCATTTATGACAGCCAGAAGGGTGTCAGCTGACCAGGCCGGTCAGCTGACAATTCTTTCAGTTTTCATTGGTCCAGCAGTTAGGGGAGGCGCAGGTGAGCGCTGGTGTATATATACTGGGTGCTGGTCATTCTTCTGGTGTCTGGCGTTGCGATCACTACGTGGTAGCACTCAGACCTTGTCAGTATCTGTGTTACATTAGACCAGTTTCCTAGGTGTTGATGATCAAGGAACTCACACCTTAGTCTAGGAATTCTGTTATTATCTGTGTTTATTATCTAGACCAGTTTCCAAGGTGTTGATGACCAAGGAACTCACACCTTAGTCTAGGAATTCTGTTATTATCTGTGTTTATTATCTAGACCAGTTTCCAAGGTGTTGATGACCAAGGAACTCACACCTTAGTCTAGGAATTCTGTTATTATCTGTGTTTATTATCTAGACCAGTTTCCAAGGTGTTGATGACCAAGGAACTCACACCTTAGTCTAGGAATTCTGTTATCATCTGTGTTATTATCTAGACCAGTTTCCAAGGTGTTGATGACCAAGGAACTCACACCTTAGTCTAGGAATTGTTGATTATTTGTTATGACCTTCTGCTTTCCTGACCATTCTTCTGATCTCTGATTTTGTACCTTTTGTCATTCTGATACTCTGTTGCCAAACCCGTCTAGTCTTAGGATTCTGCATCTGTCTCCTGTATCTGTACTGTATCTGTCCGTGTGTTAACGACCTGGCCTGCCCGACCTCGAGAACTATCTCCCCTGTTGAGAGAGAGTTCACAGATCTGTCAGTGACACTCCCTCATTGGTGTCACTCATGTTCTGTCCTTCCCACTCTCAGCCTGACTCCTCCCTGCGGAGAGCTCAAACCAACGGAAGGAACTTGCTGCGGAGCAGTACTCCTTATTGCTCTAGCACCTGATATTCAGGTGCGGTCCTCAAAGTATTACTGTTGCAACAAAACACTCTCATCTCTCAAGTGTCCAGAGGTTAGAGATAAATCTGATTATCGGTGATACTGCAGATCATCAATAATCGGGTATATATCTGCATTCTCGGTGATACTGCAGATCAACGGTAATCAGATCCTCTCTGTGTTACACCGATCGTTACAGGCACTATGAAAATCTGTACATTCCCTAAAATGTCCCTTAGAATTTTCATTGTTAATTAGCAACTGCAAATATTGAAACTATACAAATGCAGGTTGACAAAGACATAGAAAAGGCTAACAATTTCACTTTATCTTGTCTGTTTGGGAGACCTTTACAACAAAATATGCAGTTAAAACAAGCAATGGTACCAGTGTTTGAGGATCAGAATGGAAGAGGATGCTGCAAGCTTTTCGAATTATGTCAATATAAAGGCGGTTTGCAAAGATAAAATGTTTCAGCTTCCCAACAGCCTTGCTATTACTTTTACTAGGGTTATTCCTTGCTTCCTTTAACTTAGTCACTGGCCTCTGAAGTGCAGTTACCTGCAGCTATTTTCAAAATGCTACAAAGATGTACATTAGAGACGGCCATTTAAGAAAATTCAAAGCCATAACATAAGCAAAATATCACTTGATCCTGTAGGACTCAAATGCAATATACTGAAAAAACAGTGATTATTTTTTAAGACAGTTTGGAAAATTGAAAATTGTTTTCCTGGTGCAAAACTCAAATAGCGCTAGAACATTTCTCAAGAGTATGGTAAAAATACAGATTCTTAAAAGCCTGCACAATGATCAGTGTCTACCTGCGAGATTTTTAGTAAGGCTAGATTCACACTGTGGCATTACGTACCCTGTAAAATCCTGATTAGTAATCTATACAGTACATGAAAAGTATGCTTCACTGAGGCTGTACACACACATGTCCACTGGTACCACACATGCCTCATGTTATGCAATGAATTCCAATGCACCGCACTGCTAGGGCGATAATGTGAATTTATCACCATTACAGAAAAAAAAAAATTACCATGCGCTGGAGGGGATTTCCTACCAAACCAGCAGTGTAAGATAGAGGGATCCCTTCAACCCTCAATAAATGAATCAAGCAAATGTATACAATGAGTCTAACACGCGCTTCAAGTGAATAAATATTATTCTCTTTAAGTTCCCAATAATCCAATAAAACAATTATGTAAATAGAATTAGAGATATACCGAATGGTTCGCCGGCGAACGGCTCCAGGCGAACTTTGGGGATTTGCGTTCGCCTGCACCAGGCGAACTTTTGCGGAAGTTCGATTAGCCCCATAATGCACTATGAGGGTCAACTTTGACCCTCTGCATCACAGTCAGCAGGCACATTGTAGCCATTCAGGCTACACTAAGCCCTGGAGCCCCCCCCCCCCCTTATATAAGGCAGGCTGCGGCGGCCATTAGCCTCACTCGTGTACCTGCTAGAGACAGACTAGGGACAGCTGCTGCAGACTTGTTCTTCTAGGGACAGATTAGTTAGGTTCTTGGCTGCTTAGCTTGCTCCTGGCTGATTGTTATTGCTTTTATAGCACCCCTCAATAGCTCTTTTCAGAGCTCATCCTGTACTTTTTTTTTTTTTCTGTGTCAAACTGACACTTTTGTTGCATGCACAGCCTTGCTAATTGATAGTGTGTGTGCCACTGCCAGCAGCCCAGCACATTCAGTGACTACCTGTGTGTGTGACAGGGAGCTGCACATTGTACTGCCCAGTACTGCGTATATCCAGTACCTGTTGTGTTTACTTAACCCACCTCATCACTGCATATACCTAGCTTTGTGTTCAGTGAACCCAGCTCACTGCATCTAAGTACCTTTATTGTTCAGTGAACCCAGCTCACTGCATCTTATTACCTGTTGTGTTCAGTGAACCCAGCTCACTGCATCTAAGTACCTTTACTGTTCAGTGAACCCAGCTCACTGCATGTTGACCAGGTTGACCCAATGGGCTGTGTATATAATGTAGCGGCCCTGCCCGTGCTTGGCAGACCAGGCATCCGTGGTCAGGTGGACCCTTGACCCAACGTTCTTCGCAATAGATGACACCACTTGCCTCTGAACTGCACGGTACAGTTTGGGTATTGCCTATCATGAAAAATAAGTGCGGCCTGGTATCTTCCACTGCGGTGTCCCAATGGCCACAAATTTACGGAAAGCCTCTGACTCCACCAGCTTGTATGGTAATAGCTGGCGAGCTAATAGTTCCGCCACACCAGCTGTCAGACGCCAGGCAAGAGGGTGACTGGCCGAAATTGGCTTCTTCCGCTCAAAGACTTCCTTCACGGACACCTGGCTACTGCTGTGGGCAGAGGAGCAGGAACCGCTCAAGGGCAGAGGCGGTGTGAAGGAGGGTGGCTGTGAAGGTTCAAGGGAGAAAGCGGATGAAGACGATGCACCTGAAGGAGGAAGAGGAGAAGGAGGGTGGCTTGTCTTTTGAGGGGTGCTGCTTTTCCTCAGGTGTTCTTCCCATTGCTGTCTGTGCCTTCTCTCCAGGTGCCTTCGTAAGGCACTTGTCCCTACGTGAGAGTTGGCCTTTCCACGGCTCAATTTTTGCTGGCAGAGACAACAGATGGCTTTGCTCCGATCTGAGAGACAAACGTTAAAAAATTTCCAAACCGCTTAGCCCCCCTGGGGTGATGGCGCTATGGTGGCATCAGCAGCTGACGTTGAAGGGCATGTTGGCTGGCTGGCCATAGCTGGCGATGCATGGCACCGGACACTGCCCCCAGCTGTTTCTGAGGACGAGCTCCCTCTGCTTCTATCATGGAGTTGTCTCCTCCTACTCCTCTCTGGCTCCCCCTCTGAACTGTCCCCCTGGTCATCTCCTCTATTGGGAACATACGTGGCATCCGTATAATCATCATCATAATCCTCCTGCCCAGCTTCGCTTTCCTCAGACAACTCCACAACTGCACCAACTTCAGGACACATTGCGTCCATACTATCGCCACCTAACTCAGGTGTATGAGGTGGTGTACCTGCGCCTTCTTGTTGTTGTTGCAGTAGTGGCTGTGAATCAGTGATTTCACCACCACCACCACCACCAAATAACTCCTGTGAAGTGTCAAATGCAGTGGATGTGGTGCTTGTACTAGCGCTGGTAGCACTGGCTGCTGGAGATGAGGTCTTCTGTGTTAAATACTCAAGCACGTCCTCACAATTTTGGGAAGTGATGGCACGTGCCTTCTTCTGAGCACTGTACTTTGGTCCAGATCCGCACAAAATCACAGCAACACCACCTCGCACAGACCTGCCAGTGCCAGATAGCCTTCCTCTGGGTCTTCCTCTACCTCTTCCTCTACCTGGTTTGTCCATTTTGTCCATCTCGGGGGGAAGCTAGGTATATGCAGTGAGGTGAGTTCACTCAACAGAAAAGGTGAGTGAGGTGAGTTCATGCAGTGAGGTGAGTTCACTCAACCCAAAGGTAGCTATATATGCAGTAAGGTGAGTTCACTCAACCCAAAGGTAGTTATATATGCAGTGAGGTGAGTTCACTCAACCCAAAGGTAGCTATATATGCAGTGAGGTGAGTTCACTCAACCCAAAGGTAGTTATATATGCAGTGAGGTGATTCACTGAACACAAAAGGTAGCTATGTGCAGTGAGGTGAGTTCACTCAACCCAAAGGTAGTTATATATGCAGTGGGGTGAGTTCACTGAACACAACAGGTAGTTAGATGCAGTCAGCTAAGTTCACTCAACACAAACTTAGTTCTATGCAGTGAGGTGAGTTCACTCTACAGAAAAGGTAGATATGCAGTGAGGTGAGTTCACTCAACACAAAAGGTAGTTATGTGCAGTGAGGTGGGTTCACTCAACACAAATGTAGGTGTATGCAGTGATGAGGTGGGTTAACTAAACCCAGCAGGTACTAGTAGTAGGTAAATGCAGTACTGGGTAGGTAGTACAATGTGCAGCTCCCTGTCACACACACAGGTGTCACTGAATGTGCTGCTGATTGCTGGTGGGCTGCTGGCAGTGGGACACACATATTATAAATTAGCAATGCTGTCTAAAAAACACAAGTGTCTCACACACACACAGGTAGTCACTGAATGTGCTGCTGCTGGCAGTGGGACACACAATATGAATTAGCAATGCTGTTCAAAAAGCACAAGTGTCAGTTTCAAACACAGAAAAAAAAATTGATCACACGAGCAGGATGAGCTCTGAAAAGAGCTTTTCTGGGGCGCTATTATAACAATAAGTTTCAGCTAAGCAAGCTAAGAAGGCAAGAGCCTGGCTAATCTGTCCCTAGGAGAACAAGTCTGCAGCAGCTGTCCCTATTGTGTCTCTAGCAGGCACACGAGTGAGGCTAATGGCCGCCGGAGCCTGCCTTATATAAGGGGGGTGTGGCTCCAGGGCTTAGTATAGCCGGATTGGCTACAAAGCGCCTGCTGACTGTGATGCAGAGGGTCAAAGTTGACCCTCATAGAGCATTATGGGGCGAATCGAACTTCCGGGAAAGTTCGCCTTCACCGGCAAAGCGAACCACCCGAAGTTCGCCTGGAACCGTTTGCCGGTGAACCGTTCGGCCCATCTCTACATCTTACTACCTGTTGTATTCAGTGAACCCAGCTCACTGCATCTAAGTACCTTTATTGTTCAGTGAACCCAGCTCACTGCATCTTACTACCTGTTGTATTCAGTGAACCCACCTCACTGCATATACCTAGCATCCCCCCGAGATGGACAAAATGAACAAACCAGGTAGAGGTAGAGGTAGAGGCAGACCCAGAGGAAGGCCACCAGGCACCGGCAGGTCTGTGCGAGGTGATGTTGCTGTGATTTTGTGCGGCCCTGGCCCAAAATACAGTGCTCAGAAGAAGGCACGTGCCATCACTTCCCAAGATCAGGACGTGCTTGACTATTTAACACAGAACACCCCATCTCCTGCAGCCACCAGCGCTACAACAAGCACCACATCTGCTGCATTTGACACTTTGCAGGAGTTATTTGGTGGTGGTGGTGAAATCACTGATTCACACCCACTACTGCAACAACAAGAAGAAGGCGCAGGTACACCACCTCATACGTCTGAGTTAGGTGGCGATAGTATGGACGTAATGTGTGAGGAGGGGGATGATGAACCACCTGAAGTTGGTGCAGTTGAGGAGGTGTCTGAGGAAAGCCAAGCTGGCCAGGAGGATTATGTTGACGATTATAAGGATACCACATATGTTCCTGGTAGAGGAGATGACCATGGGGACAGTTCAGAGGAGGAGTCAGAGAGGAGTAGGAGGAGACAACTCCATGATAGAATCAGAGGGAGCTCGTCCTCAGAAACAGCTGGGGGCAGTGTCTGGCGCCATGTATCGCCAGCTATGGCCAGCCAGCCAACATGCCCTTCAACGTCAGCTGCTGATGCCACCGTAGTGCCATCACCCCAGGGGGGCTCAGCGGTTTGGAAATTTTTTCACGTGTATCTCAGATCGGAGCAAAGCCATCTGTTGTCTCTGCCAGCAAAAATTGAGCCATGGAAAGGCCAACTCTCACGTAGGGACAAGTGCCTTACGAAGGCACCTGGAGAGAAGGCACAAACAGCTATGGCAAGAACACCTGAGAAAAAGCAGCACCCCTCAAAAGACAAGCCACTCTCCTTCTCCTCTTCCTCCTTCAGGTGCATCGTCTTCATCCACTTTTTCCCTTGCACCTTCACAGCCACCCTCCTCCACACTGCCTCTTCCCTTCAGCGGATCCTTCTCCTCTGCCCACAGCAGTACCCAGCTGTCCGTGAAGGAAGTATTTGAGCGTAAGAAGCAAATGTCTGCCAGTCACCCTCTTGCCCGGTGTCTGACAGCTGGCGTGGCAGAACTATTAGCTCGCCAGCTATTACCATACAAGCTGGTGGAGTCGGAGGCTTTCCGTAAGTGTGTGGCCATTGGTACACCGCAGTGGAAGATACCAGGCCGCAATTATTTTTCACAAAAGGCCATACCCAAACTGTACCGTGCAGTTGAGATGCAAGTGGTGTCTAGTACACAGCGTTGGGTCAAGGGTCCACCTGACCACGTATGCCTGGTCTGCCAAGCACGGGCAGGGCCACTACATTACATACACATCCCATTGGGTCAACCTGGTGACCGATGGCAGCAAGCAGGGAGTACGTGGCTGCGCAGCGAACCGACTTGTCACACCTCCACGGCTTGCAGGCGGGCCTCCAGCCACCTCCTCTCCACCTGCTACCACTGCTTCATTGTCGTCATCCTCCTCCTCCTCTTTGGCTGGTGCCGCGATCTCCTCTCCAGCTACACAGCCCTAGCACCCCAGGGCCTATGCTGCATGCCAGGTACGACGGTGTCACGCAGTGTTAGACATGTCTTGACTGAAAGCGGAGAGACACTGGAGCAGCTCTCCTGGCTGCTCTTAACAAACAGGTGGAGCAATGGCTGACCCCGCACAAGCTTGAGATCGGCAACGTGCTGTGTGACAACGGCAGCAATCTCATTGCTGCGTTGAATTTGGGAAAGCTGACACACATACCCTGCATGACACATGTGCTTAATCTGGTCGTGCAAAGATTTGTGTCCAAGTACCCAGGCTTAGAGGATGTCCTTAAGCAGGCCAGGAAGTTGTGTGGGCATTTCAGGTGCTCTTACAAGGCCATGGCACGCTTTGCGGACATTCAGCGTAGAAACAACTTGCCGGTGAGACGCCTGATTTGCGATAGCCCGACTCGCTGGAATTCCACCCTGCTGATGTTCTCGCCTGCTAGACCAGGAGAAAGCAGTCACCCAGTACCTGTATCATTACAGTACAAGGACACAATCTGGGAGGATGAGGATGTTGTGGCCCAACAACTGGACACTGATGCGAAATGCATGCAGGGTCATGGAGCCCTTTGAGGAGGTGACCAAACTGGTGAGTCGCGATGAGGACACCATCAGCGACTTGATCCCCTACGCCTACTTCCTGGAGCTTGCCGTGCGTAGAGTGGTGGATACAGCTGTGGAGGAGTGTGAACGAGAAGAGTTACGGTAGCAGCCAGGAGTCATGGGAGCCATTTACACCCGAACCCGATGTTCCCACAACACCTGCAGCAGCACAGAGGGGGGAGGAGGAGGAGGAGGAGGAAGAAGAGGAGTCGTGTGGGGAAGGAGAGGAGTCACACCCTGATGATTGGAGATGATGAGGAAGGTGTTTCTGTGGAGCAGGAAGAGGCGGCAGAAGAACAACCGCCGCAGCAACCGTCACAGGGGGCTTCTGCTGCTTCACGTTCCCGTGGTATTGTTCGTGGCTGGGGGAGGAAGAGGAGTTGCATCCCGTCACTGAGGAAGAGCAAGAGGAGATGGAGAGTAAGTCTGCATCCAGCTTTGTGCAGATGTCCTCTTTCATGTTGTCCAGCTGTTGAGGGACTCCCGTATCAAAAAAACTCAAGGCGAATGACCTGTACTGGGTGGCCACGCTACTAGACCCTAGGTACAGGCACAAAGTGGCAGACCTGTTACCAACTCAACACAAGGCAGAAAGGATGCATCACTTGCAGAAACAAGCTGTCGATGATGCTTTACAATGCATTTAAGGGTGATGTGGCTGCACAACACAATCAAGGTACCACTGGCAGTAACCCTCCTCCTCCCAAGTCCACGCAGGCAAAACGGGACGCTCCAGCGATCTGAGGGTGATGTCGGACATGAGGACATTCTTTAGTCCAACTCCTCGCCATAGTCCTTCCGGATCCACCCTCCACCAACGCCTGGACCGGCAGGTAGCCGACTACCTGGCCTTGAGTGTGGATGTAGACACTGCAAAAGCGACGATGAACCCTTGGACTACTGCTTGTGCACGCTTGACCTGTGGCCAGAGCTGTCCCAATTTGCCATACAACTTCTCTCTTGCCCTGCCGCAAGCGTCTGTCAGAAAGGACCTTCAGTGCAGCTGGAGGCATAGTTACTGAGAAGAGAAGTCGCCTAAGTCACGACAGTGTTCAGTACCTGACCTTTATCAAAATGAATGAGGAATGGATCACGGAGGGCTACTGCACGACCGAAGACTAAATCCGTCCCCACAAACAGCATCTCTGCCTGCAGGCCACTTGCCTTCTCCGCCACCACCAACAGGGTCCAGGACTCTAGGCGGACTCCTGAATTTTTAAGGTCGCTGCTAGCAGCGGCCGCTACACTAATTTTTCTGGTGCGTGTACATGCTGCCTAATTTTTCTGGCTGCACTGCACTGCACTGCAAAAAACAAAAGGCATATACATGTGCCACCCCCCTTCGTGATCATTACCTTGCTGCGGTGAAGGGGCTTGCGTATCACAATGAAGCAATGACCGCCGGCTATTTGAGTGTCTCGGGTGGGGGTGGGACACAAAAGATAAGGTCGTTGCTTTATGTGGTCAGACCAAATTTGATCAGCTGGACAGTCACTGTTGTTCTATCATTGAGCTACCACAGCCCGGCGACCATATGGGCTTGAAAAACGCCATGGCCTACACTCTTGCCACGGTGCGCACCAGTCTAGCACGGCCGTCACTACGCAAACAGCTGTTTGCGGTGCGTTACACAGTGAGTTTGGCGTGTCAGTGTGAAGCAGAACTCTAATTACACTCCCTGATTGATGTATACCCATGCAAGATGTTTTAAAGCACTTTAGGCCTGCAATTTAGCATTCAATGTGATTTCTGCCCTTAAAACGCTGCTTTGCATCAAATCCAGATTTTTTCCCCTGAACTTTGGGCATGTATCCGACTCCACAATGCCCCCCCTCCAGGTGTTAGACCCTTGAATTCTCTTTTCCATCACTTTTGTGGCCAGCATAATTTTTTCTATTTTTCAAAGTTCGCCTCCCATAATATGAAAAAAAAAAAGTCTATTGCGGTTGGCAAACTTTTATGCGAACCGAACCTTCCGCGAAGGTTCGCGAACCGAAAATTGGAGGTTTGCGACATCTCTAATAGAGATCCCCCTGGATTTACTGATACACTCCACAACACTCTTACATACACACCTTAGAAGGGCACTTCTGAGCAAAAAAAAGGTTGTGTAAAAAATGTAAAAAGTGTAAAATTGTAAATAATATTGAGAAATATTAATAAGAAATATTGATAACAAAAAAAAATAGTCAAAAAGAGGGGAAGGAAGAAGGATATCTCTCAATTTGAGGGGAATTTCTCCCTATAGTAACCTCCAGTGATGTATACACAGAGTATACCTCCCTCATAAGAGATCCGTCCTAATTCCTACAGAAATCTGTGAAGAAGACGAAGGCCTATATTGAAGACACCAAGTAGATACTAAGGGCCCTTTTCCACTAGCAATCGCAATCACAAATCACAAACGCCAGTGATTGCGATTGCGATTTTTCATTAATTCTGTTATGCGATTGCGATTTGCGATTTTTCATTTGCATTGCATTATCATTGTAAAAATCGCTCCAGCAAGCGATTGCGATTTGCGATTATCGATTTCCAAATCGAATCACTGTAGTGGAAAATACTTCTCGTGATTTCTATGATAAAGTAGCAACCTTAGCGATTTAAAAATCACTAGCGATTTGCGATTTTGCGATTCAGCAATCACAATCGCTCTAGTGGAAAAGGGCCCTGAATGTCTTGGGGGGTCTTCAATGGGAGGAGGGGTGGACTTTATGTACGTTAGATGTAACATCCTGTATACTATAATCCATCATGAAAGGGGACTGGAGGCTGTTGAATTTATTTGAATAAGGATGAAACGTTGGACCAGATCCAAAAGGAGTTTATACTGAAATCAATTCGATTCATACTAGAGCATAATTACTTCTGGTTTGAGGACAGTTGGTTTCTGCAGGATGGTGGAACGGCGATGGGGACCAGGTTCACGCCCGCCTATGCAAATTTATTTATGTCGCATTGGGAGGAGGACCACATTTATGAGAAGGCATGGCCCGGGTGCGAACCTGGTCCTCTGGCGCCGTTTCATTGACGATGTGCTAATTATATGGAGGCAGGGCCGGGCCGAGCATAGGCTGGAGAGACTCCAGCCTCAGGGTGCAGTGTAGGAGGGGGTGCACAATTCATTCAGCTGTCATTCCTAATTGTGTATGAAGCAGAAAGAAATAGGAAAAGGGAATACATAGCAGTGACTGCAAGCCAGATAACTAGAGATTAAGGTGTTGGGGAGGTTGTGACCCTGTGACCCTCTTAGTCTAACAAGCAATCAGTGTGTGACGGCTGGGTGGGAGGGATGGAGGGCGCACTTTGGTGTCTCAGCCTTGGGTGCTGGAGGACCTTGTCCCGGCTCTGTATGGAGGGGTGATGCCCCATCACTGCATATATTCATTGAGGATATCAATATGAATGACTGGAATATTAGGTTTACTGTGGATATTAGTGCACTTACTGTAAGCTTTCTGGACTTGGAATTATATGTGGAGAGAAACGTCCTAAAAACCAGAACATTCCAAAAATCAGTGGATGTTAACAGCTATATACTTTATACCAGTTGACATTTACCAAGATGGCTTAACCAATCGCTCCGCCGAAACTGTACAAATATAGTAGACTATGATTGAGAGGTGGAGAGACTGGCAAACTGTCTCTTGGAAAAAGGATATCCAGAAGAAAATGTTGACAGGTCCAGGATGGCCATTAGACAGAAGGAACGAGAGAGTCTATTGGTCCAAGATTGGAACAAAATTGGGAACATAATGACTTTAGCGTCGTCCTACAGTATACATCCCAATCAAATAAAATTACAAATATAATTCGCAAACATTGGGATGTACTCAGGGAGGACAAGGCTATAGGGGACAAACTACCAGATGTTCCTAAGGTGGTCTTTAAAAGGGCCTCGAACTTAGGACTCTCTATTGCGACAGCAGCCAATGAGAATAAAGGTGTTGATAGGGAAGGGAGGGGAAGAACAGGATTTAATAGATGTGGGTTGTGTCTAAATTGTAGAAAAACTATCAATCCAGGCAGAATAGTGGAGATTGAGGTGCTGGATGCAGTGAAATCTAGGATTAAGGACTCTATGACCTGCACTACACGTGGGGTCATCTACTTCATCCAGTGTCCCTGTCAGAAGAGATACATTGGGAGAACTAAGAGGTAATTGCAGAGCAGGGTGGGGGAACTCTTTAATAATATACAGAAGAGAAACGAGGGACATCCACTGTCCAAACATTATAAAGAGGAACATGGGGGCAGTGTAAGGGGTACAATATTTTTTGGTCTTGAGATTGTCAAACGTAGTGGGGGGGGGGGATTATATCAGGAAAATGTCACGGAGTGAGTCGAGGTGGATTATCCAGCTGGATACCCTTATCCCCGAAGGTTTAAACAGTGAAATGGAGCTGTTTGCCTTTTTTGGATGATGCGGATAGAAAGCCCGAAACCCTGGTACTTATTGAGGTGTTGATGTGGGAGACTGTTGGGTATGATGATAAGATTTGATCTTGAGATATGTAGATTTGGATTTGAGTGTAACAGTGTTGTGAGATCTGGAATGTTTTGATTGGGGGAGGGGATTAGAGTGTGCATGAAGATGTGAGTGTATGTGTACACACAGGCCAAAGTAATGCTACCCTTATTATTTTATCTTTATTTTAGAATATAGTTATGCCAGTGTATTAATAGAGCATTAGTGATATGAAGGGCGAAATATGATTTAAATCAAAATTGTACTCAAATGGAGAAATGCTACCCCATGGACTTTGACCTATGACCCCATCAACATGGGGAGCGCATAATCCGATGGAGACTATTTAGGCAGTAAAGATGACCGCAGCCCCAGACTGACAAAACCCTCCTGAAGAAGGCCGCCATTAAGTGAAACGCGTTGAGCTTTCTTATCTATAACTCTGAAAGATTGGTGGAGATCGTGGATTAAAAGGTGTACCGCAGAAGCGCGCAGCAGCCACCTAGCAATCAAGTTCCAGCGATCCCTGAGTGGTGACGTCACCCATTACTACCAACTCGAGTGAGAGTGAGCTGGACGGAAGGGCGGCGGGCGGATCACTGTGTTGGTCACACGGAAGTGACGTATGCCGCGCGGAGAGACCAGCGTGGAGCTCAGTAAGCGCATAGTCTGAGAGTGGACGGTCCCGGATCCGCGGCTGTGAGTAAGATCATTGAGATCGGCAGGAGACATCTGTGGACACACGCATACTGAACTGTAAGTGCGGAACCCCTGCAATATACTGGACATATTCCGAACTGCATGTTTTATACTGATGGAAGAAGTAGGACAGCATTAGAAGAGAACATTAGGACGGATCTGTTATGAGGGAGGTATACTCTGTCTATACATCACTGGAGGTTACTATAGGGAGAAATTCCCTCTCAAATTGAGAGATATCCTTCTCCCCCCCCCCCCCCCCCTTTTTTTGACAAATATTTTTTATCAATATTTCTTATTTCTCAATATTATTTACAATTTTGCACTTTTTACATCCCCCCCCCCCTCCCTTACCTCGGGCTCTCCTCTCAGCGCTCCCCTCCTACAATCATTGGTGGCAGCGGGCAGGCAGCAGCAGCGATGGCAGGATGATACATTACCCTCCTTCTCGCTGGAGGACTTCCGTACTCTAAGAGCAACTTCCTGTTTACACAGGAAGTTGCAAGAAGCTCTCTTAGAGAACGGAAGTCCTCCAGCGAGAAGGAGGTAATGTATCATCCTGCCGCCGCTGCTGCTGCCTGCCCGCTGCCACCAATGTTTCCAGGAGGGGAGCGCTGAGAGGAGAGCCCGAGGTGAGGGAGGGGGGGAGGAATTTCTCCCCTCCCCACCAATCTGCCACACTCTCCTCTTATGCTGTGACCCCTCCTGCCTATGGGGGGGCAAATTTTTTTTTGCAAGGGGGCCCGGGAATTTCAAGGTACGCCCCTGATTGTTTTAATGTGTTATTGGGAACTTAAATAAAGAGAATATTTATTCACTTGAAGCGCGTGTTAGACCCATTGTATAAATTTGCCTTAATACCATTACAATATGATTACGATTACAATATGATTGTTTTAGATTGTGACGCAGTGCAGCATAATGGCCCAGTATAAACATGGCCTAACCGAATAGAATAAGGAGGTTAAAGTAGTACCAGGCTCTGGTACAGTATCCCCTATGGATGTCCTAGTCTCCTTCAGTGTGGTCTAATATGTGTCCTGTCTTAATTGGTTTGGTTTTAAGTGGTCCCAGCTCCTGGAAGTGAAGTGTAAAGTGGTGCCAGTCTCTGTCAATGTGGTCTCACTCTCTAGATGCAGTACCAGGGACTCCCATACATTTTGAACATGCTGTTTCTCTCTGTCAGTATGTTCCGAGTAAGTTCTAAGTTTTCCTAGCCTCTAACAATTTGGCCCCAGGTGATCCCAGTCTCTGCCAATTGACTCGGTCGTTTTTAGTAATAAGTTTGTAATTAAAGTTTCTTGGAGCAGTGGGGGCACTACATTGGTGCTTTGTGCTATAAAACTGTGGCCTACTACTGTGAGTGAACTGTAACGACAGGATATATCTCTGGGTGGACATGTAAAAAGGGCACTGGACATAGTTACTAGCAAGATATCAGTGAGATACTCTCACACAGAACTCATCCCTCGACCGATGTCTAGGGATGCTCATTCGGATTCCACGGAAATGCAATTTCCGCATCATAATGTGGAAATCAATTATACAAGTGCAGTAAGTGGATTTTCGTGGAAAATGCGAACATTTCCACCACATTTAACATAAATTTTCTCAAAAACTACAAGGTCCTTTTTAAAAAATGTTCCCCCTCTTCTTTCCACTTATCTTCTTAACATATCCTGCAAATTTTGTGTAACCACTAAAGTCGACTGTAATGTAAAATGCGGAAAATCCACATTATCCCGATATGTGGTAATTTTTTGAAGCCAATCAGAATGAATAAGCCAATCGGAGACTGTGGACATTTTCCTTTAAATCCCCATTCTCTGATTGGCTTATTCATTCTGAATCTTCTGACTGTGATAAAATTACAGCATATCGGTGTAATGTGGATTTTCCGCATTACCATATCGTTAATATGGATTTTCCACATTTTACATTACAGTCAATGGCTGTCGCCAGCAAAGACCTGTAGGTGCTAGAAACACCAAATTTGCAGGGTAGGTTTAGAAGAAGAGTGGGAAGAAGTGGAATTTTTTTTTCAAAAAGACGTATTTTTTAAACCTTAAAGTTGGAGGAAATTTCCGTGAAAATCTGCATCGGAATTTGGAAATTTGGTATGGGAAAACGGAAGCGGTAGCAGTAATTGGCAATGGCGGAAAGTGGATTTTCTGCCGGAAGAGCAAATTGGCATTTCAGACCATCCCTACCGATGTCAAACCTTAAAACTCCATCTCCCCCCCCCCCCCGGTGGTGGCCAACCTTAACATCCCCTCTCCCGGTACCTAACTTTAACCTATACTATAAACTACTAAGGGCGATTAAATATTGGCACATGGTATTTGTAGCATTTGACCCTGGTAACATTTGAATTTGTGTATGGCAGATGTTGGATAGTCTCCCTAGGTACAGCGATCAGGCGTGATGTTAAGCTGGACAGGTCTGAATCCACTGTAGTACAAAGAAAAAAAAAAAGTGCTCTCGACTATTGTGTAAATATGGTGTAGGGTCCTATCCAGAAAAGGTCTCCCCTCCTTAGGATGTGGCTGTGCTTGGATAATAAAAAACTGTAGTAGTGTTTGTCCAAATTGGTAGCCAGTAGCCAGTGACCAGGCTCTCAGGCTGTAGCGGTGGAGGTGCATGTGCTTCCCTCTGGCAGCGGTGGTGATGGTACCTCCAGCGTGTATTCCAGGCTTGCAGGGAGGCCCCAATGGGGAGCAGTATGCTCTGCTCAGCAGGTGCTAACACACAGTGTGGAAGCTTCTCTATATAGACTATCTACAATATATTATATATTATATATTATAATATATGTATGTGTATGTATGTGTATGTATGTGTATATATATATATATATACTTTACAGACCAAAAGTTTAGACACACCTTCTAATTCAAAGCGTTTTCTTTATTTTCATGACTATGAACAATGTAGATTCACACTGAAAGCACCCGAATTATGAATTAACACATGTGGGTATAGTACATAACCAAAAAGTGTGAAACAACTGAAAATATGTCATATTCTAGGTTCTTCAAAGTAGCCAACTTTTGCTTTGATTACTGCTTTGCACACTCTTGGCATTCTCTTGATGAGCTGCAAGAGGTAGTCATCTGAAATGGTTTACACTTCACAGATGTGCCCTGTTAGGTTTAATAAGTGGGATTTCTTGCCTTCTAAATGGGGTTGGGACCATCAGATGCATTGTGGAGAAGTCAGGTGGATACACAGCTGATAGTCCTACTGAATAGACTCTTAGAATTTGTATTATGGCAAAAAAAAAGCAGCTCAGTAAAGAAAAACGAATGGCCATCATTACTTTAAGAAATGAAGGTCAGTCAGTACAAAAAATTGGGAAAACTTTGAAAGTGTCCCCAAGTGCAGTCTCAAAAGCCATCAAACGCTACAAAGAAACTGGCTCACAAGCGGACCGCCCCAGGAAAGGAAGACCAAGAGTCACCTCTGCTGCAGAGGATAAGTTCATCCGAGTCACCAGCCTCAGAAATCTCAGGTTAACAGCAGCTCAGATTAGAGACTAGGTCAATAGGTCAATACCACACAGAGTTCTAGCAGCAGACACATCTCTAGAACAACTGTTAAGAGGAGACTGTGTGAATCAGGTCTTCATGGTAGAATATATGCTAGGAAACCACTGCCAAGGACAGGCAACAAGCAGAAGAGACTTGTTTGGGCTAAAGAACACAAGGTATGGACATTAAACCAGGGGAAATCTGTGCTTTGGTCTGATGAGTCCAAATTTGAGATTTTTGGCTCCAACCACCGTGTCTTTGTGCGACACAGAAAAGGTGAATGGATGGTCTCAACATGCCTGGTTCTCACCGTGAAGCATGGAGGAGGAGGTGTGGGGGTGCTTTGCTAGTGACACTGTTCAAAATTGAAGGCATACTGAACCAGCATGGCTACCACAGCATCTTGCAGTAGCATGCTATTCCATCTGGTTTGCGTTTAGTTGGACCATCATTTATTTTTCAACAGGACAATGACACCAAGCACACCTCAAGACTGTGTAAGGGCTATTTGACCAGGAAGGAGAGTGATGGGGTGCTGCGCCAGATGACCTGGTCTCCATAGTCACCAGACCTGAACCCAATCGAGATGGTTTGGGGTGAGCTGGACCGCAGAGTGAAGCCAAAAGGGCCAAGAAGTGCTAAGCATCTCTGGGAACTCCTTCAAGACTGTTGGAAGACCATTTCAGGTGACTACCTATTTTCAGTTGTTTCACACTTTTTGGTTATGTACTATACTTCCACATGTGTTAATTCATAGTTTGGATGCCTTCAGTGTGAATCTACAATGTCATGAAAATAAAACATATATATATATATATATATATATATATATATATATATATATATATATATATATATATATATATATATATATATATATATATATATATATATTAGATGGGTCTTATCCATTCATAAACATTTAGCTCTTTATGTGATATAAGAAAATAAGGGCCGGGATTGGGGGTGTGGCCTGTGTTAGGGTCATAGTGCCTACAAGCTCCTGTAGTGTCAATCTGGCCCTGCTTCCTCCACTACTGGAAGTGAACTGAAAGAGAAATGCACAGATTCTTCTCATGATTGCTACTTCCACCATCTTAGAAAGGCTCAGTTAAAAAAAAAAAAAAAAAACACTCCAAAGAAGTTGTAGTTTGGAGGGAGCCAGACTTGTTTTTTGTTTTTTTGTGTGCCATATGCTCTTCTGCTTTAAATTTATAGTCATGCGGTAACACTGTCAATACATGAATCAATTTATATAGTGTATCATGTTCTCCATGCATGACTTTTATAGAAAGGAACATTATTTGCTTGTTAATTCCCATCCTTGCTAGTGGCTTTATAATTGTCTTTAGAGTAAGGTAGAGAGCGAGAGAGTTCCAGTGGTGAAATCTGTCATTGCTTGTAGCATAGTGAAGCGTGAACACATAAAGCACTGCAATAAAAACACATCATATTCAATACACTTTTTGATGTTGTAACCTGCTAAGAATGCACACCAAACCGTGATAATTGCAGCTCCTGCAGAGATCTGGACTAAAGTATAAGCCTTTCTGTCAGACACTCACAATAGTGACTGTAAAAAGCAAGCTGAATGAGTGATCAACAATAAATAAGGCTAGTTATGAACTTTAGTGGAATCGAGGGAGCAGTGCTATTAAATGGAGAGCACATAGGTTATTGCAAAGTGTTGACTGACCCATTTCCTAGTTCCAAGGATTTCAGTGAGATTCTTACACCATTGCACCTTCATTATCAGTTGCCTGTGACACTTACCAATAATACAAGAGAACACAAAAATACTACAGAGTGCCTTGACAGTAAAAACATAGCTGCTGCAATACACCATGATACTGTATGGTGTTAGACGGGAATGCCGCTTAGCAGTGGTGGGCCAAAATTTCGCATATGCAAAATTTTACATCGCAATTGCGCATCCTAATTGCTAATGCATTTCAGAGAGAATCATAATTAATTTTGTATGTAATAGTAATATTTTGCAATTTTTTTGTGCAATTTTCATGCAAATTGGCAAAATTTTGTGCCAAATTTGGCTGTTAATAGCAAAGCCCCCATACATGCTATTGCTACCAAAAGTGCTACATATGTTAAGCAAATTATTGGGTACAAGTCAAAAAATTTTTTCAAAAAGACCTTGTCGTTTGAGAAAATCAATTTTAAATATGCAAAGAAAAAGGTCTTTTTGGAATTTTTTTTTTTACTTGTACCAACTATTCTCCTAACATATGTAACAATTTTGGTGTCACTACCATGTATGGGGGCACTGCCAAAGTCACCTAGAAATTACGCAAAAATTAAGGTTCTAGTCATTGTTATAAGCTGTTAGTTGTGTGCAGAGGACCTTCCCCTATAGTTTTACATTTGGTGCTAGAGCAACCAGTAGCTGTTCTGGTGCAGTAACAGTGAGGGTTATTATTCTTTTTTTGCTATGGCCGCTTCAACTGTACATTCACTTTTTGTACCCTTATGGTGCCCACACACGATACAATAAAAACGTTCGATTTTCCCGTTTAATTCGATCTAAATGATCAAATGGAATGAAAGTTGAAAATCTATATTTTTTTCTTGATCAAGAAATTTAAACGATTATCCCGTTCTTTTCGAGAAAAGTCTGATCGGACATGCTGGAAACATCTTTGTATGCGATCTAACGGAATAATCGAACTAAATTATCTAATCGAAAAAAAAATGAAACATTGTACCATGTATGGGCACTTTTAGAAACATTTTTCTTTTAACTAAGGCTCCTTTCACACTGTTTAAAAATCCATTGCGCTGTGATTATTCTTCAATCTCATCACAATGTTGCAGAAAAGTCACATTGCATCTTAGCGGTGCGCCCATACAGTAACCGAGGCAGTACTGTGCAAGTATGCCAGTGCATCTCAGCATCAAAATCAACGGCATCACACCACAATTAACGCAATAGCCCCATAGACTATCTTGCATTTGCATTTACCAGCTGCAACGCAACAGATAGAGGGGCTGATGCACTAAACTATGGTAAAGTTGCAGTGCACAGGGAACACATAGCAATTTTAACATATACTAGTGTATAGGGAAGCACTGGGAGTCAACACACACTATGCTATAGGAACTTGTGGGTTAACGCAAGTTACCATGGCAATGCATGCATTCTCGTGCAACGCACATCCCGCACACGAGCTAACAGCCAGCGCCCCACTGAGCTAGTAATGGTAAAAGTGCTGTGTGCTCCCCTCCCTGCACACAGCAGCTTTGCTGTACTTTTGTGCATCACTGTGAACTGGTCCTTCATATGGAGAGAGTATAACTGGCATCAGAATGCATGTTTTACATTGAGTTAGACATAATGATTCTCCAATTTTGTTTTTAAAGCACAGAGCCATCCCTGGAAGTTGGAGGCAGCTGATAACTGAGTGCATTGTTACGGTGACATCCAATACCACACCGTCTGCCTGCTACCATCTTGCCCCAGATGCAGTCCTGTGTTCTGTGGTGAGTGGTTATAGAAAGCTTTGAAGATAGAACCAATGCATTATTTAAGTGAGATATGAAGTACTATATCTGTGTTCTCAATATCTACATCAAAGAAAGATTAATCACTTTGTGGTTGAAAAAAAAAAATCATGACACTTTAGTGTTGATGTAAAGCAGCTTGTAACACTGTTTAACAAAAAAAATATTCACTGTAAAACACTTGACAGTATCTTTATGGAGTTTCTAGCATATTCTGTGAATTTTAAGGGAAAAAAAACTACCGTAATTATAGCAGAGCCTGGATAATTTCTTAAAGTGATAGTCATACACTGGATGGGGAAGAGATCCTCTGTCATAGATAGAGTTGGGCCGAACCTCCGATTTTAGGTTCGCGAACCCTGTTCGCGA
Organism: Hyperolius riggenbachi; assembly: GCF_040937935.1. Classification (NCBI taxonomy): domain Eukaryota; kingdom Metazoa; phylum Chordata; class Amphibia; order Anura; family Hyperoliidae; genus Hyperolius; species Hyperolius riggenbachi. The sequence continues at coordinate 114,551,299 of NC_090653.1, read as the reverse complement.
ACTTCCGCAAAAGGTTCGGTTCGCGAAAAAGTTCGCGAACCGCAATAGACTTCAATGGGGAGGCGAACTTTGAAAGTTTAAAAAAATTCTATCAACTGGAAAAATGATAGAAAACATGTTTCAAAAGCTCTAATACCTGGAGCCCCACCTAATTGAGTGAAATACATCATGCTGGAGGACCCACCCACCCTCCCTCCTCCAAGCAAGGTCCTTTATACCATTTGCCTGCCTACACTAATTAGTTATGGGACAGCTGCTAGGGAGATTTTAATTGGCCTCCACCCTTCTACCCTTCTACCCTTCTACCTATTCCCTCCTCCCTCCTACCGGAGGGAGGAGGGTCTCTTCTGCCAGGGAATTATACTATTTTAAAAACCAGTATACATCATACCATAGCTGGGAATACATACATGAGTATACATCATACCATAGCTGGGGATACATACATGAGTATACATCATACCATAGCTGGGAATCGAACCCAGATCTCACTGTGTGGTGGGCACGTCACCCTAAGCACTGTACCACTACAGAAGTAAGTGAAGCTAGCCTAAAATTTAACATTTATGCTCAATGCAATAGAACCATTAGGTTGCTTAAAGGAGAACTGTAGTGAGAGGTATATGGAGGCTGCCATATTGATTTCCTTTTAAGCTATACCAGTTGCCTGGCAGCCCTGCTGATCTATTTGGCTGCAGTAATAATAATAATCCAAACATTTGTATAGTGCTTTTCTCCTGTCGGACTCAAAGCGCTCAAGAGCTGCAAGCCACAGGGACGCGCTCAAGAGGCCACCCTGCAGTGTTAGGGAGTCTTGCCTTGAACTCCTTACTGAATAGTTTATCCGGCACAGGGAGGGATTGCCTGATGCCGGATTTGTGTGCTTGCTGGTTGTTTGAGGAGTCGGGCAACTGGCGTTAAAAATAACACTAACCTCCGCTCAACGCATTCACTGCACCATGGTGTGCAGCAGAAAATACTTATTAAACCTCTGGTGCCTTCCTTTTCACTTCTTGCAGCTCCCAGCTGCTTTGCGGCATCCACCTTGCATGGCCCCAATGTTTCACGTGACCAGATGTGGGTCAGGTGACATGCCGGGGAGCCATATAAGGATACCGCAAAGCAGCTGGGAGCTACAAGAAGTGAAAAGGATTGCTACAGAGGATTTGTAAGCATTTTCTGCTGCACACCGCTGTGAAATCCTAGTTAGGAATGCCCCCATTGTGTCCCGTCACGTCAAACATGCCGATTAGTTGAGACTGGCGGAGGCCTGAGTTCCTGTTAACTATCTGTTGTATGTCACTATATATTGTGTGTGTAGATAGTGAAATTGGGTAGCTGTTGCAGAATAGAACTTTTATGCTCTAACTACCAATAACTAGTTAACCGATTTCACACTGCTTTAGCTGTAGGCTAGTACAAAGGTACACTGCGTCTTTTGATTTGCTAAGCGAAAGGGAGTGTGTGTTACTGCAGTCACACGGCTTATTCCAGCATTGCATTCTATCTACTCTGTATATCCACAAATTGCTTATATACCTAAGTGTGGTGTGCTATTATTGCAAACAATATCAGAAATATTTTCCATTTACACTTTTTTTTATTGAATTCCAACAATCATGTTTGGCCATCGGCTCTTTATTTGAATGTAGTGCATTGTGTTACATTTTGTGGTTAAATATATTATTACACCATTTGTTAGCCACACATTAGTGCTGTGGCCTCCTACAGCAGCAGTGCTTGCTTTAATTGCTTAAAAAGGAAAAAAAATAAAGAACAACAGGATTAAGATTACATACAGTAATTTAATTTTTACAAGTTTATTTTGTGATATTTGACCATCTTGTTGGCTTGCCATTAGTTATTGTATTTCCACTACAGTTAGTCTGAGAAAATGTAGCTTTAAATGAGAGAGCTGGTGGGTCTGGGAGGAGTCATAGTTTGACAGAGTCATTGAAGGTAGACAGGGCCAGATTCGTACTTTCCAGCACTCATGGCCTGCTGTCACCAATACCCCCCAACAGCATTCTGTCCTGACTAGTAATAACTGGTTTGGATGGGCTCCCTTCTGTCATGTTGCTCTACTTCCTGTTTTGACAAAAAAAAACAAAAAAAAAACAGTGCATGCTCTTTCCCCTAGTTCTCCCTGTAATTTTGCACCCCTGCCAAGATGTGCAAAGCAGCCGATAGCGTTCTGGGAATGCATACTTAAGAAATGATGCTTGTGCATAAACAGCACTTGTCAAGTAGAGATGGCTCGAACCTCTGATTTTAGCTTCGCGAACCTCGAACTTCCGCAAAAATTTCGGTTCGCGTGAACTTATGAATCGCAATAGACTTCAATGGGGAGGCGAACTTTTGAAAACTAAAAACATTTATGCTGGCCAAACTGGACTGTTGCACACCATGGCCAGAGTGCTGGCCATGTCGGTTTTCAAGCCCATATGGTCGCCGGGCTGAGGTAGCTCAATGACAGAACCGTGACTGTCCAGCTGATCGAATTTGGTCTGTCCACAATGAAGCAACGACCTTATGTGGTATTACAAATGTGCAGCTGTCACACACACAGGTAGTCACTGAATGTGCTGGGCCTGGCCGTGGCACTGTAAGAATTACCAAGGGGCCAAGGTCCAGCAGCTGCGACTGACTGACAGGGCTGTACAAGTGTCTGTGGGACACACACACACACACACACACACACACACACACACACACACACACACACACACACACACACACACCTCAAAAGAGCTGTTGAGGATGAGGAGTGCTTGTTAGCATTTAGTATCAGCAAGGAGCAAGCTAACAAGCCTAACACAAGAGCCTGACTAAGCTTTCCCTATGTCAGCAGGTTCTCTCCCTTCTCTAATTACTGCAGCCACACGAGTGAGTGAAAAGGCTGACGCTGGCTGCCTTTTATAAGGGGGGGGGGGGCTCCAGGAGGGAGTGTAGCCTGATTGGCTACCCTGTGTCTGCTGACTGTGATGTAGAGGGTCAAAGTTGACCCTAATGATGTAGTATAGGGGGCGGGTTGAACTCGCATATAGTTCGCGGTTCACCGCGAACGCGAACCACCAAAGGCTGCACGAATAAGTTCGCGGTCTAACCGTTTGGGCCATCTCTATTGTCAAGTATGCATACCAATAACATACCCTTAACCATAACACTCCTGGCCTCGGCTGCTGTGCACATTTGGGCAGGAGCACAACATTACAAGTAGTTCAAGTAGACAAAGCATGCAATGCTTCTTTGTCCTCTGTGCAACTGGCTGCAGTCTGATCCACAAACAAGCAGCAGGTCAGTGCAATAGAGAGAAGCCCATCCAAGATGGAGAAGAGGTGAGTAGAAGGATCCCATACTACATTTGTTGGCATAGATACAGGTGTAATTTCAGGTCCACTTTTAAATTTGTAGACAATAGACTGGATCCAATTTAGGAACAACCTCACTGATTTCACACATGCAGAAAAACTACAAAGTAAAGAGGGAGAAGGACCAATGTCATCTTCTGCTGTTCCAACTCCCCCATGCCAACTACTCCTTCACCTCCAAAACCCATCATCAATGGTTCACAGGATGCCACTGCAAGTGTCAGGTTCTCTGCAGGATACTGTAAAACACCTTGTATCGCCACCAAGGGGTGTGTGTAGTATTTTGGGAGGGAGGGGGGCATGGGTCATGCCACTTCTTTTCCACTTTCAGTCCTACCATCCTAAACTGTTTTGAGTCAAGAGAAATCAGGCTTGAACAATATCATTCCATTCATCTGTTACTTGATCATATGCTGTGTGGCCTAATGCAGTGTTTCTCAAACCTGTCCTTGTGACTCCCAAATGGTGCATGTTTTGCAGGCAGCCTCACCTATGCACAGGTGGTGTAATTAGTGCCTCAGCTAGGTGGATCCCATGTAGCTGAGACACTAATTACCCCAAGCCCAAGACTTAAATGTACACGTTACCATAGACTTAGGAGACCGATGTGCTAGCCCTCAAAAGAGCTGTTTGCTTTCACAGCTAGTAAGGAACAAGGACACAGGCCTAGCTAATGATTTCCCTACCTATCTGCAGTAAATCTGACACTGCACAGCAGCCAACACAGAATTAATCCAATATGGCCACTGCAACTGATTTTTGATAGGTGGGGGCATGGTCCAGGAAGGGGTGCTAGCTGATTGGCTGCCATGTGTCTGCTGACTGTGAGGTAAGGGATCAAAGTTTACCTCCATGTATAGAAGCGAATTGAACACGCCAAATGTTCGCTGTTTGCCGCAAATGTGAACAGCCAATGTTTGCAGAATACTGCTCGCTGGTGAATTGTTCGGGCCATCTCTATTGAGGGGAAAGATGAGTAAGAAACTTTTATGAGGACCAGTAAGTAGGATGAGTCTAGGACACATTTATTTTAAATGTCTGTACAAAAAGTGGCATAGCAATAGGGGGGGCAGAGGTTGCGACCGCAATGGGGCCCTTGGGCCAGAGGGGCCCTTCCTCAACCACAGTATTAGCTCCATATTGGTCCTGCGCTGGTAATAATCACTTCTATAGATGCGTTGAATAGTAGTTGTCATTAACAATCTGTTTCACATCCCCTTCTTGCACCTGTTTGTCCTTGGCAGGTTTTAGTGCTCCATATCAGTTGTTATATTGAGTGCTTTTGGGGGCTCAATGTAAAACTTGCATCGGGGCCCATAGTCCCTTAGCTATGCCACTGTGTACACATGTTGCAATACTTTTACAGGAACCCCTATATTTTCCAGTATCAGAAATATAGAGTAGGGTTGGGTTAGACTGTGTTCTTGAATTACATTATGATGTTTAACGTTAATATATTTTCGTTGTCAACTCCCGTCTATTTTAAACCCGTATTTATCAGCAACCAATGTTGTTAACAATGTTTATCGTTATTGAGATTTTGTTATTCACCGGCGCTATTTCACGATCCAGCTGGGTCCTTTTTTCCTGGGGCCTTTTTTTCCTGGCGCCCTTTTTTATGCATGCACCTCAAATCATGCTACTTCTATTAAAGCTTAACTGTTAGGCATAAAATCAATATTAAATTCTTTATTTGTATCTGGTAAACAAGTAATAAGGATGCTAACCAGGCAATCCGAAAGTTAAAAATCACTCTTATTTTTATTCTCCATAAAACATCATTCTCCACTTTCCCTGGCTCTTTTTTGGTACATCTGCCGCACAAAGGAAGTTGCAGGACATGCTGGCTGGTATTTCTTTTTTTTCTTCTTTACTTTCCCCTTGGACTTAACTAATACAGCCTGATAGGCTGAAGCCTCTTTCCCTCCTGTTTTCCCATCCCACACCTCTGTTCCTCTATAATTGGTCAATATTTCTCAATGCACTTTCTACTGCAGACCTGGGTGAGAGTGTCTGAAGAATGGGAGAGGAGCGAGCAAGGATACACAGAAAGAATAAGGGAGGAAATTATATCAGGATTGGCTTCAAGATAGACACAGACAAAATGGAGAATCCTAAGAAGGATTTTCTCTTTTTTACTATAGAAAAATCACTAAAATCAAAATGTGGACAGTGCAATACATATTTTATGTAATTAGAGTATTTATTTATTTATATATGTGTTTTTTTCCCAAGATAGTATGGCTGACAGCTCCACTTTAACACAGACATTTGCTGAAAATGCCACACACGAGTGCTGTTGCATTGGCCTAGTTTTAACGCTATTCAGTGTTAGTGTTGCTTTCATGTCTTTGTCATACTACAGACTAGCAATCTATTTGTTTATCAGGCAAAATATATTTTTTGGGAAGTGTGAAAAAGAAATGTTTAATTTTCACTTAACAATGAATTACACAGAGTTCTGTTCATATGTAGTGATGATGCCAGCATGTTGACAATTTATGCTGTATTAGCCTAATTTTCCCAATAGAATTTTTGGTGCCATTAATGTCATCATCATGCTGCAAACCAGCAATCATATTGTGTATATGTTTATAACACAACACTTATTTATTTTGGGGGACGGGTGATCAGGATATGATTGTACTTCTCTTGAATGGGATTCACAAATCATCACACAATCATGAAATTTCATACCACAAAATCGATTTGCATTTTGTGACCCAAGCGTGAGCCAGCCCTCAGGTCTGGGACCCACCTGCATCTGCAAAATGCTCCCAAAACACTCACGTTTTTGGGGGGGACTTAAAAGCAGAGTCATTTCGGAAGCAATTTTAGAGAACACGATTTTGGTCTCTGCTTTCCCACAAGAAAACGCTCTGAAAATGCCACATGGCAGGTGATAATGATTTCAGCAAATCTCTCTTGCTCCTGTGGGATTGTGGACATTCTCTTTCAGCAACAAAGCGCTGTTGGAATCACCAACAATTCCTAAAAGTGAAAGTGCTGCTGAAAGTGCTTTAGTGGCTGCTAGACCTCACAGTGATTATTATTGTTAGAATTTTCTGAATAAATAACAAGCAGTGGGCAATTCAGCACGCCAACCCTTCACTTAAATTTGAAGTATCATTTGAGTATGGACTGTCTCTTTAAAGGACAACTGAAGTGAGCGGTATATAGAGGCTGCCACATTTGTTTCCTTCTAAACAATACCAGTTCCCTGGCAGCCCTGCTGATCTACTAGTGTCTGAATAACACCAGAAACAAGAATGCGGCTAATCTAGTCAATGTAAGAAACACCTGATCTGTTGCATGCTTGTTCAGGCTGGCTTCAAACTGAATATTGATGGCAGTGTTGCAGTGCAGCCCAGGGCTGACCCGCCAAAAACGGGCCTTCGGGGATTACTACGTTAGTATGCGGTAATCCCCTTGTGGCCGGAATCCAAACAGGAAGTGACGCTTTCCTGCGGTCACTTCCTGTTTTAGAGAGACGGAAGTGTGCAGAAGCATAATGTAAAAATACGCTTCCGCGCAGCAACGTCATAACACCAACTTTGTGGCAAACCCTGCATTGCCATAGACTTGCATGACTTCCAGTCCTCCAGTTGCCACAGGTCTATGCAAAGGATGTGCTGTAACGTCGGTTTGTCTATGCTATAGATTGGTGACTTCCGCCAAACTGCACTGCATGCAGTATGAAAGCAAAATCAATATAAAATGATCCGCACACCAGACAGTGATTTGCTCAAAAATTGTATTATATTAGAAAAGTCAAATGCAAGAGAATGACAGACATGCAAGGCTATTATAGCCTATTAATATCAGCAGCTATTGACACAATGGTTATACAAAATATACATAGGTTGTAACAGGTTCACACAAGCAAGAAATATGGTATACAAGCTGAGTCCATAGAATAAAGCAATGGTACAAACTGCATGCATGTGAATAACGGACTCGCTCTACCAATAGTATCCAAGTGAGACCTAGCTCATGAATCCAAAAGCCCTGACAGCGCTGTTTCGTATACCTTTCTCAAAGGGTTCTGGATATTAGGATCAGGCTGCTGTCAGCACATGCATGCAGTTTGTACCATTGCTTTATTCTATGGACTCAGCTTGTATACCATATTTCTTGCTTGTGTGAACCTGTTACAACCTATGTATATTTTGTATAACCATTGTGTCAATAGCTGCTGATGTTAATAGGCTATAATAGCCTTACATGTCTGTCATTCTCTTGCATTTGACTTTTCTAATATAATACAATTTTTGAGCAAATCACTGTCTGGTGTGCGGATCATTTTATATTGATTTTGCTATTTATGGTTGTGGTTTGACCCACGATCCAGCACCCATGTTAGCCTCATATAAATTTGTCGTTGTTTTATGCAAATTTGTGCATCAGGTGTGTAAACCTTTTTTTGATTAAATGCAGTATGAAAGCACCCATAGGCTTTTATTAGCATAGCGGTGAGGTGCGGTAAAATGACCCACTGCACCGCACCAGTGTGAAAGGGCCCTCTGGATCTATGGCTAAAAGTATTAGAGGATTAGCAGGATAGCCAGGCAACTGGTATTGCTTATGAAGAAAAAAATATGGCAGCCTCCATATCCCTCTTGTTATGATTGTCCTTTAAGACAAAACATGTTTTACTTGACTGAGACTTGCTGCAGTCTATCTGCAGATACCAGGCTTTCATCATCATATTCCTGCTCTGCAGCTAATGGAGAGTAACTAATGTTAAATATTTAGCACCAAATTGAGCTACAGTGAATATCGCTGCTAATCATTCACAGTTAAAATCCTGATACCTCCGTGCAGAATTAGAGCTCTGTGACTGCTCGTTGTATATGGAGGCCCATTAAATTAGAAACAAGAGAATGTGATTGAGGGAGAGAGTATGGCTGTATTGTGCAATCTGGAGTGAATAATGTTGTTAATCTTTGTTTAAATGAAAAATGTGAACCTATTGGAAAAGCTTTAAAAGGGTCCATTCTATTTATATATTAATGTAGAGCAAGTGGAGAAAATGTCTGCTATTCATTCGGCCGTGAATGCAAGTCACACAAGCCCAGGGCTGCAAAGAGTTACATTGTATTCACTGCTTGCACAACCAGCCAGTCAGCGGGTTTAATATGCATTGCTTTTTACAAAGTAGACCTAGAGAAAGTGAAGCTGCTTGTGCACCACAAATACAAACGGATTAACATGCCTCCTCCCGTTTGGAAGCAGGGGGACTTGGCAACCCGGGGAATAACGTTTCACACCAACCAGTAAATCCAAATTGCTCACGATTCCACATCCTACCTAATAAAATCTGTGTCCCTGCATCCCCCTCCTGTGTCCCTGCTTTTGCCGAACCGGGCATGCACGGCATGCGGGCGGCCGTTGGGACAGGAGGAGGACGGGGCCAGGGGGCAGCATGTGCACTGCCGCGTGGGTGCGCGGTGCACGTGCAGGCCATGTGCGTGTATGCGTGCTGACTTGTGGTGGTGGTGAAAGGGGCAGGAGGCGAGGGAGGTTGTAAGGGAGGCCTAGCACCCGTTATGTTACTGAGCCTTCGTTCTAGTAGCATACATAGAGGTGAGCGTAATGACCTAATTACTATTTCGCGAAATTTCGCGTAATTACTGTAATAACGAATATGGCTGTAAGTCCATAATCATAAAGAAGAAGGATTTCGCGTAAGGGTAATTTTCGCGTAATTTTCGCATTACAGTGGGTATCGCGAAATTACGTTTGTCTTGCATGCAACCGTTTGTAAGCGTAGTTACATAACGTAATTTCGCGATAGTTCATATTACTGTAAGCGTTAATTTTCGCTTATTTTTCGCGTTACGGTGGGTATCACGAAATTACGTTTGCCTTGCATGCAAACGTTTGTAAGCGTAGTTACGTAACGTAAATTCGCGATAATTGAACTGCGCATGCTTAATTTTTAAATTATTTAATGCGAAAAAGCGTTTGTATGCGAAAATTTGTTGGCGTTCGTCTGACTACTGTTGATTCGCTTCTGATTGGCTAATGCGAACAAAAACAAGAAGTTGAGCATTCTCATAGGGGAAGAGGAGGCTGCCTGCACGTGCTACAGCACAAGCGAGGACAGGAGACTAAGGAGTGTGTCACTGACTCTGACTGAGACTGATACTGAGAGATGCCTCCCAGAATCCCTCCAGGAATGAAGGAAATGCTGATTAAGGTAATGAATCAAACACATTGTATATCATTTTTAAAACTGTTTTTGTGAATGTCTTTACCATCTAAAAGGCTCACAGGTTTTACAGAGGGTTTGTATTGTAGCATTGTTACCTTCAGGCTAGCTTCACATATAATATAACATAGCGTTTTCCGCAGGTGCGTTTGTGTTAGGGTAATGCGTTTTTGGTTTTTTTGGTGTGTTTGGGTGTTGTTTTTTTTTTTTTATATGCAGGTTCCTTTTTCATGCTTACTGCGTGTGTTTGTATGCATTTGCGGTTCGCGTATGTGTTTGCATATTTTTTTTAGTATATGAAAAATGGTTGGGAAAACGGTAGAAAGCGGAAAAACATCAGAGATCTTTAACGCGGTTCAGCACCGCAGTACCGAAAATCTCATGGATTCGAGCAACGTTCACCTCCCATTCATTCGCCTATAACTTTATTGCTACTTATCACAATGAATTGATCTACCATATATCTTGTTTTTTCCGGCCCCAATTAGGCTTTCTTTTGGGGGTACATTTTGCTAAGAGCCACTTTACTGTAAATGCATTTTAACTGGAAGAATAATAGAAAAACGGAAAAAATTCATTGTTTCTCATTTTTTGGCCATTATAGTTTGAAATTAATATACGCTACCGTAATTAAAACGCATGTATTTTATTTGTCCATCTGTCCCAGTTATTACACCATTTAAACGATGTCCCTATCACAATTTATGGTGCCGATATTTCATTTAGAAATAAAGGTCCATTTTTTCAATTAGCGTCCATCACTATTTATAAGCTTATAACTTTAAATAATATAATAACATATTCTCTTGACATGCATAATTTAAAAAGTTCAGACCCTTGGGTAACTATTTATGTTTTTTTTTTTTTTTTTTTTTAAGAAAACGCATAAGCGTTGTTTACATGCATTTTCCCCTCGTTTTTGCCATGTGACGCGGCCTCAGTGGTGTATCAATAGGGGTGCAGAGGTTGCGACTGTCCGATCGCATCGCGGCCCTTGGTCCATATGAGCCCCGAGCGGCCCTCCATCAAGCATAATATTAGCTCTCATTTGGTCCTGTGCTGTTAATTATCACTTCTATAGATCCTTTAGGCCTGGAACCCACTAAAAACCGCAAACGCAAAACGCAACCGCTAGCGTTTTGTCTGAGCGGTTTGCAAGCGGATTCATGCGCGTTTTGGGTTGTGTTTTGCAACATTGTATTTTTTTCCCCAGCGGGTGCCTAGCGTTTTGCGTTTTGCGTTTTTATCCTGATTGGTCCTGTGAATTATTTTTCATTTTGTTACAGTGTGCTGAACCGCAAAACGCTAGCAGAACCGCTCAGTTTAGGTTTTGCTGAGCGTTTCTGCTAGCGTTTCAATACTTTACATTGAAGCGCTAACGCTCCCAAAATGCTGCATGTCCTGCGTTTGCGTTTCTGGGAAACGCAAACGCTCCTGTGGAAGTTGCCCCATCCATTAACATCAGCTGAGCGTTTTGGCAAAACGCTAGCGTATCGCAGCGCTGCCAAAATGCTCAAAAAAACGCTCTTGTGGGTTCCAGCCCTTATAGTAGTAATTATTAACAAACCATCCCCTACTTGCTCCTCTGACACTGCGGTTATATTTGTTATGTATATAGTGCTTGGGGGGGGGGGGGGCCCGTATAAAATTTGCCCCAGAGCCCATAGCTCCTTAGGCTTAGCTAAGCCACTGGTTACCTTGATTGATATACAGTTTTGTTAACCACCCTGGCTTTTAATATTGCGGAAATTTTTTATTTTTGAACAAAATTTTTTTTTTCTACTAACAGAATACTTCAGGGGGGTGGGGGAAAATGAGTTGAACTTACGCGGGGCTTGTAATGGTCCGCCGCAAACATCCTGTGCCCGCACAGCAACTCACCGCCGCTCCGGCCCCCGCTTCCGGTTCACTTCTGGAATTTCCGACTGAAAACCACTGACCAATACTGGTCCTGTGCAGTACGCTCCTAGTGACATCAGCTGTAGCGAGGACATTGGCAGCGCAGAGACAGTGCTTTTCAGTCTGAAATTCCACAAGTGAACCAGAGGCGGGGCCGGAGCATCGGTGAGTGGCTGCACTGGCACAGGATGTCTGCAGGGGACCATTAGAAGCCCCGGGTAAGTTCAATTCATATTCCCCCGACCCCATACAGTATGCCTTCAAGCGTTTCTTTATCTTGCAAGCATTTTTGTAGACCACTTGCAAGTTGCAGCCCTGAAAACTGTCCATCACCAGCATGCGTACAGTATAAAAAAATGTAAGCAATTTCCATACATTTTGTTGTTATTGTGGACTATGAGCTCTGCATGAAAATGAAATTTGGACTAACTTGGGGTTTCCTCCTGCCCCCCCCCCCCCCCCCCAGCCAGCGAGGTTCCCCAGAATCCTCCTGGTCCCCCTTCAGTGTTCCTGTCCCCGGTAACTTTGACCATGCAAGTGCAGTTCTCTATGTTGCGCATGCGCAGTTCTGTGAGACTGAACCATGCATGTGTGGGACTCTTACGTTGCACAGTATGAAGAAACACAGCATGTGTGATGGGAGCGCACGCGGGCGACTTCAGCTAAAGTTGCCGGGAACAGGACCACAGAGTGTACCAGGATGGTGCATGAGGACCTCACGGGCTAGAGGGGGCTGGAGGAAACTGCTCATGGTCCCTTTAACTGCGATCAGGGCGTTCAGCCATCAGGGGACAGTGGTGGTGGAGGAGGGGCTGCCTGACTGCAGAAGTTAAAGGAGTGGCGGACAGGAAGGGAGGGGGGACAGGATGCTTACTAGGGGCCTGCCTGAGCCCACTAACGCAGTTTTGCTCAGTTGTACGCAGTTGTGTCCGCTTTTCAGCATCTGTAACATTGATGTTTCTGAAAAGCGGACACAACTGCGCACAACTGTTAGTGGGCTCAGTCCCAGTCTGGGCACACCTCTCTGGCTAACCTATATGGGGGGCAACTGTACGTGGGTACTATATCAATGTCAACTCTGTACCTGGTTAACCAATCCTGGGGGCACCTACCTGGTTAACTTATACTTGGAGCAACTATACCTGGCTTCTATAGTCGGACCACCTTTACCTGTCTTCCTTTACTGCGGGCAGCTATACCTAGCTACCTGTACTGGTGGCACCTTTAGCTGGCCACCTATACTGGGGCATCTATACCTGGCTAGCTGCCTACTTATACTGAGGGTGTTTTCTTTTTTGTTGTCATGCATGGCATTTATAACATTATTTGAAAATTGTTGGCTGTTATGTGATTATTCCAAATTGAGGGGTGGGGGGCTATTCTCACAAGTTTGCCTCAGGCAGTAAAAAGTGTACAACCGGCCCTGTCTGCCATGCAACTGGCGATTACATTTTCTCAGACAGAGTGTGAAAATCTACTATACAGTTAAATATATAGTATAATAGCACACATTGTACAAACAGTGTACTTTGCGTTATGTAAGTGCCAAGAGAAATTACTATGCAGTACCAGAACGGTATCATCCACAGGGCAAACCTAGGCAGTTGCATAACTTGCATAAGACCTGGAGACAGCCTAGGGGCCCAGTGGCTGATAGCACCCACTTAATCCTGCTAAAAGAAATCCCGGTGCTCATCAACGCTGATATCTTGTCAGGGGCGCCTCTAGCCATTTTGTCACTCCAGGCGAAAAAACCTGCGCCCCCCCCCCCCCCCCCCCCCGTGGTTCCCTTTCCCGTCCACCCCCTTCATGAAAATAATGTTTCATTATAAAATAATCGTACTGCGGCAATGTTTCACCATGAAAAAATCGTAATGCAGCAATGTTTCACCATAAAAAATCGTAATGCAGCAATGTTCCACCATAACATAATCGTAATGCAGCAATGTTTCACCATAAAATAATTATAATGCAGCAATGTCTCACCATAAAAAAATCGTAATGTAGCAATGTTTCACTAGAAAATAATCGTAACGCAGCAATGTTTCACCAGAAAATAATCGTAACGCAGCAATGTTTCACTAGAAAATAATCGTAACGCAGCAATGTTTCACTAGAAAATAATCGTAACGCAGCAATGTTTCACCAGAAAATAATCGTAATGCAGCAATGTTTTACTAGAAAATAATCATAATGCAGCAATTTATCACTAGAAAATAATCGTAATGCTTCAATGTTTCACTAGAAAACAATCATAATATGGGCAGTGTTTCACAAATAAATAATGCACCTGTAAAAAAAAAAAAAAAAGCCTGCAGAAGTCGCCTCTCCCAGCGCACAGCTCATCGAGTCATCTCCCTTCAACCAGCCGCTGTGAAAGTCCCACGCTAACACAGGCAGAGCAGGGCTACGGGAAGATGGAGCCCAAAGCCCTGCGCCGGAGACACAAATAGTCTCCAGTGCAGGGCTTCGGACACCATCTTCCTGTAGCCCTGCTCTGCCTGGCGGAAGACTCTGCAGGCTGAGGTGAGCTGCGGGATTCGGCCAGCAATTTGGCACAGCGTCTATTAGACGCCGCAAGCACCGAACCATGGGGGTCACACAATATGGCTGCGCCTCAGGTGACACAAACTGACAGCACCTCACGCAACCGCTTGGTGGTGAGGCTGGTGGATCAGGCACCCCTGAGAGAGAGAGAGAGAGACAGTAGCAGATAACAGAGACATACCAGGAAAGTGGGAGAGTGTCACGAAAGTACATGAAAAGGAGAGTGGTGAAGAAAATAGGTGGAAAGGAGGAAGAAATGGAGGAAAATGGAGGAGAGACAGAGTGATTGAGGGAGAGACAGATGTGTCTCACCACAAGTAGTCTTGTTTGACAGAGAGCACACTGGGAGCATGTTGAAGCACTGGGAGGGGGAGAGGAGGGAGGAAGAGGGGGATGGAGTCCAGCAGGGCAATCACAGGGCACTCAGACACAGGAACTTTTCAGCCCTGTTACAAATGCAAGGCACCTTATATAAATAAGGCAGGCTACCTTCTGCAGAGCCTGTGTCTTTTCTCCTGTCACTAGATGGGCGGGGGGGGGGGGGGGGCTGCCTCACACACAGTGTCGCTGACAGTCCTGTCCCTCTACTCACATGTCAGCCTTCCAGCTTCTGTGCTCCTCCTTGCACTCCATCCGTCCTGCTGATTGGTAGCTGTCTCTCTCTCTCTCTCTCTCTCTCTCTCTGTTCTCTTCTCCGAGCACAGCCTGCAGCTTTGCCATCTGCCTGCTCACCTCTCTCTGCTCTGAATGATGCCCCTTCAGGGGGGATGCAGGGGGGCATAGACTGGCCACTTTCAGGTGGTCAGCAGCATCCAGATCGGCATAACCTCCATGCTTGACTGGTGGTGGGCGGGGTTAGGGGGCGCGGCCACACACAGTAAACACTGCGTCTGTGGCTGCTTACAAAAGCTGAGGCTTGGAGCAGAGCTTTCCCCTCTGCTTATTGGACGGCTGGCGCCAGAGGGCGGAGGGGAGACGGAAGTGTCGCTACACGCACGTATAGCATAGAAACAAGCTGGCTGCTGCTGCCGAGAGGAACACAGACGGGGGACAAAATAAATGACATGGCAGTAGGGACAGGCGGCCGCAAATGCGCCTTTTGATTGGCACAGCGCTGCAGGCAGCTGCTTGTACTGCCTGTGGCAAGAAGCGCCCCTGTATCTTGTCTAGGGCATTATTCCATCTTAATCCTTTTCGGCACATTACTGAGTGTAAACAGCCCCCTAGATTTATAAGGGCACTTGGGCCATGCAGAATTATGGATGTAATCAACAGTTATGTACTGTATGTGTAGCAGAGCAGTGACAGAGTGGCTGTTTTCAAAATACCTTTTGTTGTTATCAGAAATTGAGGCAAAATTGTTGCAAAATGCACAGCAAGCCAACATGATTTTGCATGCAGGAGTAGTTGTTGGCCATGGAGGCAGCGCTCGAGATCAACAAAAGGTGGTACTGGATGGTTTTAGGGATGAATGCAGCTCTCAAAGGTGTGTTGCAATGAGATTACCGCTGTTATGCCAAATGATGTAAGACTAGAGCTAGTAGGGTGATAGCAGTAGCAATTCGTGGCCCCTCAACTTTCAGCAGGGAGAACACTTTTGCTATTATAACTGGCATGTTGAATTTGATGTAATGCATCAGCTGTGCCACTAGACACATTTTGGTTCATTTAGGCATGAGAAAGGCAGTAGCAATTGGAGATGGATTTGGCTTGCCCTGTGATACAGTGGACCCCATACTGGCATCTACTGATGAGAGCAGTGTATGTTTATGCCACCCAGTGTGGGGGGCAGATGGTTTTTATAGTCACTCATATCTTTTGCATAATCTCTCCCAATAGCCATCAACTCTATTTATAGAAAGCTACCAATAATCTGTTTCTGTTATAGCCATTGGTGGTTCTTAAAATCTGTCCCTATCCAAAGGTAGGCCCCAACATCGTGTCCCCTTATATCTTCTGATACTCATTGTTAATCTCAAATTACTAGCAGCAGTCATAGTTGGCTACCACAATTTTTAAACCCGGTTATTATTAATAATATCATATTCTACATGTGTATTTCATCTAGTTGTATATAAGAAAAACACTAATTAACTATTGTGTAATACATATATTTGGTATTAATACTTTTTTAAAATTTATTTTACAGACCTTCAGCCGAGGTCGCTACGACCAGGTGTGTAGGAGGGACCAGCATGTCCTTATAGACAGGGTCCAGCGGGTACTCAGGACAAAGTACAACCGTGTCCTGAGTACCAAAAAGGTCCAGATACTATGGTCGGACCTAAAGCGGAGGAACAGGGCAGTGGTGCTCAACGGAGCTCGAATATTCGAGTAGCTCGAATATTCGAGCTCTTTTTCAGCTATTCGAGCTCTGTATTCGAGCTCCGAATAGCTGGAGATATTCGAATGGGCTATTCAAGTGAACTCGAATAGCACATTCACTATTCGCGCTATTCGAGCTAACAGCGCTATTCGAGCTCGAATACAGAGCTTGAATAGCGTCATAGCCCAGATTGATGTCCTCAGAGCCAATCAGAGGGCTCCCAGGCCCTCTGACAGCAGCCAATCACTGAGTGGGACCCTGGCCAGCCCCTACCCTATAAATAGCGGCCGCCATGTTCGGTTTTTCCGTCCTTGCCTGACTTTGTACAGAGAGAGATCTGCTCCTTTGTGCTTTGGCTTAGCAAGAGCTTTATTGTGGTCATTCACCTAGCGTTTTTGCTCACATACACCTCCTATATACAGGATCTTCTCAAAAAATTAGCATATTGTGATAAAGTTCATTATTTTCTGTAATGTACTGATAAACATTAGACTTTCATATATTTTAGATTCAAATACACACAACTGAAGTAGTTCAAGACTTTTATTGTTTTAATATTGATGATTTTGGCATACAACTCATGAAAACCCAAATTTCCTATCTCAAAAAATTAGCATATTTCATCCGACCAATAAAAGAAAAGTGTTTTAAAACAAAAAAAAGTCAACCTTCAAATAATTATGTTCAGTTATGCACTCAATACTTGGTCGGGAATCCTTTTGCAGAAATGACTGCTTCAATGCGGCATGGCATGGAAGCAATCAGCCTGTGGCACTGCTCAGGTGTTATGGAGGCCCAGGATGCTTCGATAGGGGCCTTAAGCTCATCCAGAGTGTTGGGTCTTGCGTCTCTCAACTTTCTCTTCACAATATCCCACAGATTCTCTATGGGGTTCAGGTCAGGAGAGTTGGCAGGCCAATTGAGCACAGTAATACCATGGTCAGTAAACCATTTACCAGTGGTTTTGGCACTGTGAGCAGGTGCCAGGTCGTGCTGAAAAATGAAATCTTCATCTTCATAAAGCTTTTCAGCAGATGGAGGCATGAAGTGCTCCAAAATCTCCTGATGGCTAGCTGCATTGACCCTGCCCTTGATCAAACACAGTGGACCAACACCAGCAGCTGACATGGCACCCCAGACCATCACTGACTGTGGGTACTTGACACTGGACTTCAGGCATTTTGGCATTTCCCTCTCCCCAGTCTTCCTCCAAACTCTGGCACCTTGATTTCCGAATGACATGTACAAGTTGCTTTCATCCGAACAAAGTACTTTGGACCACTGAGCAATAGTCCAGTGCTGCTTCTCTGTAGCCCAGGTCAGGTGCTTCTGCCGCTGTTTCTGGTTCAAAAGTGGGTTCATGCTTCCATCTGCTGAAAAGCTTTATGGAGATGATTTCATTTTTCAGCACAACCTGGCACCTGCTCACAGTGCCAAAACCACTGGTAAATGGTTTACTGACCATGGTATTACCGTGCTCAATTGGCCTGCCACCTCTCCTGACCTGAACCCCATAGAGAATCTGTGGGATATTTTGAAGAGAAAGTTGAGAGACGCAAGACCCAACACTCTGGATGAGCTTAAGGCCACTATTGAAGCATCCTGGGCCTCCATAACACCTGAGCAGTGCCACAGGCTGATTGCCTCCATGCCACGCCGCATTGAAGCAGTCATTTCTGCAAAAGGATTCCCAACCAAGTATTGAGTGCATAACTGAACATAATTATTTAAAGGTTGACTTTTTTTGTTTTAAAAACACTTTTCTTTTATTGGTCGGATGAAATATGCTAATTTTTTGAGATAGGAAATTTGGGTTTTCATGAGCTGTATGCCAAAATTATCAATATTAAAACAATAAAAGGCTTGAACTACTTCAGTTGTGTGTATTTGAATCTAAAATATATGAAAGTCTAATGTTTATCAGTACATTACAGAAAATAATGAACTTTATCACAATATGCTAATTTTTTGAGAAGATCCTGTACACCTATATTGTTGTTAGTTAGATAGACATTGTATTTTAGTTAGTAGCTTGTGTGTTACTAGAGAGCCAGCTGCTGCAGGCAAGCTTACACAACTTTAGGCCTCAGGGCCTGCCTGTGTGGGCAGCTCAGCTGTTCTCTCCTGTCCTCTGTTAGTTTATTTCTTCTCATCTATACCAGTATTTCTGCTGTCCTTTACTAGTACTACTGAATGATTGTATTTTGTATTGTAGTTATATAACTGTACTAGGACTAACTAGGACACTCACTGTCACTGTTTGTTCATAGCTCCTGCGTGTGACCGTGTATGTGTGCGTGCACTGTCTGTAGTGTACACACACTCTATTTCCTTCTGATTACTGATTAATTATTGTAATTTCTAGTTGTACTTCCTGACTGTTACTACTTACTTACTGTACTAGGGACACTCACTCAGTCACTGTTCATAGGCTAGCACCTGCGTGTGTGTGCGCGTGCACTGTCTGTAGTGTACACACACTCTATTTCCTTGTGATTACTACTGATTACTGAATCTGATTAAGTTGTAATTTCTAGTTGTACTTCCTGACTGTTACTACTTACTTACTGTACTAGGGACACTCACTCAGTCACTGTTCATAGGCTAGCTCCTGCGTGCGCTGCTTGCTTGTGCAACCCCAGACTGGCAGCTCCCCAGCAGACACTTCTTCGCCCGCAAGGCCATTCCTGCACTGCACCGCTTTGTGATGGCCAATGTGGAGCGAGGGCTGGAGCACGCGGTTGGTGAAAGGGTCCACGTCACCATGGACTCCTGGAGCAACCACTTCGGGACAGGCCGCTACCTGTCCTTCACTGTCCACTGGGTCAGCTTGGTGGAAGGGGGTGAGGATGGGAGAGCAGCAGCGGGCACAGCAGCAGCAGCAACACAGTGGGTTTTGCCACCCCGCAGGGTCAGGGGAACTGCAGCAGGTTCCTCCGATCCTCTGCCATCCTCCGGCACACCTGGCCAAACCCCCCGCCTCAGCAGCAGCGTGAAGGCCCGCCACTGCCAAGCGCTGCTGCACTTGGTCAGCCTTGGGAAGACCAAACTGACGGCAACCCATGTGTTGGCCAAACTCCAGGAGCAGGACAGGATTTGGCTGACCCCCAGAGGCCTCAGAGTCGGAGAGGTGGTGGCCGACAATGGGGCCAATCTGGTTGCCACAATAGACAGGGGAAACCTGACCCACATCCCCTGTCTTGCCCACGTGCTGAACCTGGTGGTGCAGAAGTTCTTGCGCACCTACCAGGGGATGGGCGAACTGCTGGAAACGGCAAGAAACGTTGTGCGTCACTTCCGGCGCTCGGCTGCAGCCTGTGCGAGCCTGGAAGACGTGCAAAAGGAGCTGGAGCTGCCACGCCATCGGCTGATCCTTGACGTTCCGACTCGCTGGAACTCCACCCTGGCGATGTTGGAGCGTCTGGTTGAACAGAAGCACGCTGTCAACCAGTACCTTACCCTGGCCACTGTGTCCGCTGCTCAGAGAAGGGACAGGACCAGCAACATCCCGTCCATCGTCCCCGATGATGACTGGAGGCACATGCAGCAGGTGTGCTTAGTGCTGGCTCCCTTTCTGCAGGCCACTAACATGGTGAGCAGGGACCATGCTATGGTCTGCGAGTGGATGCCCCTGGTTTGTCTGCTGAACAGGGCCCTCGATGCTTTGCTGGAACAGGGAGCGGCAGCCTTGGACCAGCAGGAGCGTCATGCAGCTGCACAGTCCACCTCTGAGGGGGAGGAGGAGGAGGACTTGGTGGAGGTCCCTGACCTTGCTGCTGATGAGGGGGATCAGCACAGCGCAGCTGAGTTGGTGCGGGGGTGGAGAGAGGATGAGGCTGAGGAGGGAGAGGAGGAGGATGAGGACAGCACTGCCGCCGATGTGCCAGCACACGTAGCCCGCCTCTTCCCAATGGCAGCGCACATGCTGACGTGCCTGCGCAAGGACCCCAGGGTGATCCAGATGAAGCAGAGGGAGGACATCTGGATCAGCATGATGTTGGACCCACGCCTCAAGGGGAAGTTGAGCCAGTTCCTGCCGCCTGCAGGAGGAGACCCAGCGCAACAAATAAGGAGCTTGCAGCAGGCCCTTGTTGAGCGCTTGGAGGAAGCCTTCCCCCAGCCTTCCACCCCCACTGTCCAGCCAGCACAGAGGCAGCAGCAGGTGCCTGCATCCAGCAGCAAGTGCCCCACAGACCTGCTGTCTCTCAGCAATGAGCTCTACAGGACTGTAGAGGCTCCGGCAGCAGTGACTAGAGAGGAGGTGCATGCAGCAGCATCCTCCTCCGGTAACAGCCAGCGCCTGACCCGAATGGTGGCTGACTACATGGGGTCCTACAGCGGGCTTGACATCGATGCCCCTGTTGATCCCATGGAGTATTGGGTCAAGCGCCTGGAGATCTGGAGCGAGCTGGCGCAGTACGCCCTGGAAGTGCTGTCCTGCCCCCCTTCCAGCGTGCTGTCCGAGCGCTGCTTCAGTGCAGCTGGTGGCGTGGTCACCGAGAAATGCTCACGTCTGTCTCACAAGTCTGTGGACAGACTGACGTTTCTCAAGATGAACCAGGCGTGGGTGGAAGGCGAGTTCCTGGCCCCTGTTGTCGGCGAGAGGGGGACATGAACTGAAGAACCATCGTTAATGTGCCTTACCACCCTTTACCACCTCCTGGCTCCTGCTCACTAAGCCAGCCTGGTTCACTTTGACTATTACGTCGCCTGCAGCCACACATTTTACACCTACAGTGGGCTGCTGTGTACTGCCCTTCTGCTGTCTGTCTGTGTTTCCCACTGCCAGGGTACACAGATTTACCTTCTGCTGCCACTCTGCCACCAGCTATTACGTCAAACAATAGCTATATCTGTCTGTGTAATTTGTTGTAAAAACAAAACAAATAAACCAAAAAAAAGGTTTAATTTTTCTGAGGTGCCCGGGTTGAAAACTGTGTTGTCCCAGTTGTGTATTGGACACGATGTGGGCTGCACGACCGCTATCTGGGACCTCCTGCTGTGTTTATTTACAGCCCTGGTATCACCGCTAGGTACCAGGGCTATTATGTCACGCTGCCTGCCTGGCCTGCTGCCACACTCACACTACTCCTCCATTCCTGCTGCTGCTGTCTGTCTGTGTTTCCCACTGCCAGGGTACACAGAATGTCCTTCTGCTGCCACTCTGCCACCAGCTATTACGTCAAACAATAGTTGCTCATATTAATCCTC
This sequence comes from Hyperolius riggenbachi, assembly GCF_040937935.1. Classification (NCBI taxonomy): domain Eukaryota; kingdom Metazoa; phylum Chordata; class Amphibia; order Anura; family Hyperoliidae; genus Hyperolius; species Hyperolius riggenbachi. The sequence continues at coordinate 114,529,731 of NC_090653.1, read as the reverse complement.
CATTCCTCCTGCTGCTGCTGCTGTCTGTCTGTGTTTCCCACTGCCAGGGTACACAGATTTACCTTCTGCTGCCACGCTGCCACCAGCTATTACGTCAAACAATAGCTATATCTGTCTGTGTAATTTGTTGTAAAAACAAAACAAATAAACCATAAAAAAAAAAGGTTTAATTTTTCTGAGGTGCCCGGGTTGAAAACTGTGTTGTCCCAGTTGTGTATTGGACACGATGTGGGCTGCACGACTGCTGTCTGGGACCTCCTGCTGTGTTTAATTACAGCCCTGGTATCACCGCTAGGTACCAGGGCTATTATGTCACGCTGCCTGCCTCATTGACTGCCTGCTGCCACACAATCATCCTCCTCCTCCTGCTGCTGAATTTACCTCCTGCTGTCTGTGTGTTTCCACTGCCAGGGAGCACATACAATGGCGCTTCCAACATGCGTGCGCAACCAGCTATTTATTACGCTCAAAAATAGCTGCATGGAGGAGGAGGAGGAGGAGGATATTTTGGACACAACTTCTCTTTCCACCTTTTTTTTTTTTAAAAAGGAACATCCCCACATAATCACTTGCTGTTGTTACTTGGAAAAAAAGAGGTTTCTTGCATCATTCACCCTCAAAACAAGTGTTGGAAGCTATTTAAGGCCAATTCGAATAGTCAGCTCGAATAATGAGCTCGAATACCGACTCGAATAGTGAGGTCGAAATCCGAGGTCGAATCGAATAGTAAAAAATATTCGACTCGAATATTCGACCGAATTCGAATAATTTACTATTCGAATTCGACCAAATTCGAATTATAAAAAAGGGTATCCGAGCATCACTAGAACAGGGATCTGGTGGCCAGGGTGACCGCTGAAAGCCGATGTAAGTCATCATAGTATTACTATATGTAGGTCTATTTTGGGTGTTATGCACTGTATCTATTGATCCTATACAAAGTGCCATTGGGACTGAGATACGCGTGGTGCGACTAGGCGCAGGTCATTGGAGGATCGGAGGGGGCGGGCCGGTATGTGCCTGTGGACCAGATCAGAGATGTAAGTCGGGCAGGTCTTGTGCACTGATTTACAGGCCAAGCACAGGATTTTGAAATTGATCCTAAAGCTGATGTGGAGCCAGTGTACACTATAGGGCTTTACAGAGCGGAGTTGTATAGGCAATGAGACTATGTTTGTTTAGGATGGAGTTCCTCTTAAACTCTGAACCCCTCCCCCCCCCAAAAAAAAAAGTCACTTAACTGGTGCTTCTACCAATCTCTTGAAGACGTCCTGTACTTACTGATCATTTGGTCCACTGCTATGGCTGAGTTTTGTTTTTCGAGCCACCGTGCATCCTTGCTCCCGTCTCTGTCCTGCACAGGCACAGGATGTTTTAAGGGGGCTGGTAAAAGCCCCAGGTATGTGACTCTTTTTTTTTGGGGGGGGGGGGGGTTCACATTTGAAGAGACTCAGAAGGGAGGAAAAAATCTCACTTTTTCTCTTATATATAGCAGGGGCATGTGTGCCCCTGCTAAACCGCCGCTGAACGGGGGTCCCTTATCCCCCAAATCCCCCCCCCCCCTGCAAAACCCACTACTTTCTTGGTCGTGGATTTTGCTGCTGCTGGAGGCAGGGCTAATGGCCGCAGACCTGCCTTTCAGTGCGTGTATAAGGCGGCGGATGTCCGCCTCTCCCCGCCCCTCTCAGTGAAGGCACAGTGAGAGGGGTGGGCAGAGGCGGTGGTCAGCGCTGATAGATGCACTGAGAGGCAGGGCTATAGCCGTCAGCCCTGCCTCACCAGTAAGTGATCCCCGGGCAGAACGGAGGGGATTTGGGAGGTAAGCGACCCCTGTTTAGCGGCGGGATAGCGGCGGTTTAGCAAGGGCACACATGCCCCTGCTATATATAAGACAAAAAGTGTGAATTTTTTCTTGCTTCAGACTCTGTTTGTTTAATGTTCACTTTAAATGAAGTAGAGTCTTTTCTAATCATTTTTGAAAATACTAATAAAAATATTTGTATTTAGACTAAAAAGTTAATCTTTTTTATCCATTTTATGACATACTGTATATGTTTCACAATATATTATGTATTTTCAATTACAGCTGGAAATGCTCGACCCCCCCCCCCCCCTTGCACAGCCCCAGCGCCAGCAGCGCCGAAGAGTGGCCAGGCCCAGCTCCTCCCGGTCTTCCTCTCCAGGGCCTTCTCACCATAGCCAGCGGCGAGTGAGACGCACATCAGGCCGATATGGTAAAAATCTTAAACTTTATAATTAATATCCCATATTAGGTTAACTGAAGTCAGGTCCTGTTTCCATTACGTGCGATGCGGCTACATAGCCGCATACCACCGCGGCTGTCCGCAAACCAATGCACGGTAATGGAACAGTTTCCATTGCATGTGGGTTTATGCCGAGCGGCGCAGTGATCCAAGAATGTGCAGCATGCTACAGATTCTCGCACAACTTTTTCCACCTGTACATTTGTCCCCTCTCCTCTATCAGGAGATGCAGAAGTGATGCCAAGGCAAGCAGAAGTGAGTTCATAAGACGAGGTAGCTGCATCAGCATCACTACGATAGTGGCAATGGGCACTAAATGTTATTGTGTAAGCTGTGCATTATAGGTTATTTTTTCTTCCCCAAAGAAACCAAACCCATAATATCAATCACATGATTAACTACATTTATTAGTGTAATGGTGGCATTGTTTCATATAAATAGTATAATCATTGTATACCAACTGGTTAACCTATTTTCCACATTTTTTCTACACTTTCTCTAGCCACTCACCTGAAGGTGACAGCAGAGCTGAGGAGGCTCAAGAGAAAGGTGCGGGCGATCCCCATCCTCCAGCGGCAGGTCCTTGAGCTGCGTGAACGCTCCACCCATCATGAGGAGCTTATTGCAAGGCTGATGGGCGTCGGGGGGAGACCGGACGCCTAATTTATATTTAATTTTTTTTTTTATTGTAAGGGGGGTGCTGTATGGCTGATATTGTGGTGATACCCCTCCCACAAGAAACCCCTCCCACAAAAAAATAAAAAAAAATTGTGTAAAGGTTACTATACTCTTGTGTATCTTTTAGAGCACAATAGGACAATCTCACTTCTCACTATACATTTAACTAAAGGATTATTAGGAGCACCATAGTAATACAGTGTTTGACCCCCTTTCGCCTTCAAAACTGATTTCATTCTACGTGGCATTGATTCAACAAGGTGCTGAAAGCATTCTTTAGAAATGTCGGCCCATATTGATAGGAAAGCATCTTGCAGTGGATGGAGATTTGTGGGATGCACATCCAGGGCACGAAGCTCCCGTTCCATCACATCCCAAAGATGCTCTATTGGGTTGACATCTGGTGACTGTGGGGCCCATTTTAGTACAATAAACTCATTGTCATGTTCAATAAACCAATTTCAAATGACTGAGGCCTTGTTTACAGTGATCAGTTGCATTGCAGAATAATTCTGCCTGTCAACTCACTGCGCATACAGTTCTATGGGCCTGTGCACAGTAATGGATCGTGTAATTCTAACTTGCTGCATGCTGGCTTTGTATTTAAGTCTATGACTAGTCTACATTGCAGTTCACAGTCATTATAAGGCATGAGTAAAGCAACTGACTACTGTGAACCTAGGCTCAAGCTTTGTGACATGTTGCATTATCCTGCTCGAAGTAGCCATCAGAGGATGGCTACATGGTGGTCATGAAGGGATGAACATGGTCAGAAACAATTCTCATGTAGCCTGTGGCATTGAAACTATGCCCATTTGGCACTAATGTGCCTAAACTGTGCCAAGAGAACATCCCCAACACCATTACACCACCACCAACAGTGTGCATAGTGTTAACAAGGCATGATGGATCCATGTTCTCATTGTGTTTACGCCACATTCGGACTCTGTGGAGGCTCATCACACCTGGTAACACTTTTAAAGTCTTCAACTGTCCAATTTTGGTGAGCGCGTGCAAATATCATCCTCTTTTTGTTATTTGAAGTGGAGATGAGGCAGATATCGCATAAACTAACAGTGGTGGGGGGGGGGGGGGGGGAGCATTGACTCGGTCCGAGTGACCATCACCACCATAATGCAGGAGAAGCAGGCAGTGTACAAATAAAAAAAATTCCAGAGGCAGATAGGAACATCGCCTTGGACACAGCGACCATGCTTAAAGGACAACTGTAGTGAGGTATATGGAGGCTGATAAATGTATTTCTTTAAAACAAAACTTGTTGCCTGGCAGCCCTGCTGGTCTATTTGGCAGCTGTAGTATCAGAATCAAAACTGAATCAAGCATGCAGCTAATCTTGTAAAAAAAATCTGACACGAATATCAGAAACCCCTGATCTGCTGCATGCTTTTTCAGGGGCTATGGCTAAAAGTATTAGAGGCAGAGGATCAACAGGGCTGCCAGGCAACTGGTATTGATTAAAAGGAAATAAATATGGCAGCCTCCATATACCTCTCACTACCGTTGTCCTTTAACCCTCTGGGGATAACACAAGATATTTTTATGATAATTTCAAGGTTTCAAATATATATTACTGTGTAATGTACAAAAGGCTGATAGGTTGAAGGACAAGGAAAACCACAGAATCCGGGGATAAATTGTCAGGAAAGGTCACAAACATGGCCAGGGGCATACACAGTACATCAGGTAATTTAGGTACAAAATCGTAAGACTGGGCCAAACCTATAAGAATTCAGGGTCATACACAGGTGAGGTATTGCAGTACACAAGGGGTCAATCACAGGATAGGTAAAGGAAATTCTGAGATCAATACATGCAGCCTTAAAGGTAGTAAAAGTACAGGCAAGGTTCAGCAACAAGAAAAGATAATGAGACCACACCCAGCAGCACAGCACCAGCTACATACTATAACAGGCACTGAATCACTGAATGACCATGTTTAAATACAATATTACAAAAACCATGGCTGGCCACACATCATCTCAACCAATAAGCAGCAGTTTTTTGGATAACATTCTTTAACCTCCTGAGCGGTATGGACGAGCTCAGCTCGTCCATCACCGCCGGAGGCTGCCGCTCAGGCCCTGCTGGGCCGATTTTCTTCAAATAAAAAGCAGCACACGCAGCCGGCACTTTGCCAGCCGCGTGTGCTGCCTGATCGCCAGCGGCGAAAGAGGGTCCCCCCAGCCGCCTGAGCTCAGCGTAGCCGGAACAAAAAGTTCCGGCCAGCGCTAAGGGCTGGATCGGAGGCGGCTGACGTCAGGACGTCGGCTGACGTCCATGACGTCACTCCGCTCGTCGCTATGGCGATGATCTAAGCAAAACAAGGAAGGCCGCTCATTGCGGCCTTCCTTGTTTATTCTGGGCGCCGGAGGCGATCGGAAGAACGCCTCCGGAGCGCCCTCTAGTGGGCTTTCATGCAGCCAACTTTCAGTTGGCTGCATGAAATAGTTTTTTTTTAATTAAAAAAAAACCCTCCCGCAGCCTCCCTGGCGATCTCAATAGAACGCCGGGGAGGTTAAAACACAGCACACTGATGGTGGTGAAATCGATGTGAAGAAATATCGGAGTACAAAATGTACAGCGTGGGCGGCTCTTGGGTCGTGGAGGTTGACCTGGGCAGAGAAATATTTGTTGTCCCCTTCAGCCGTCTACGGCGATATGGTATGTTATACATGATAAATGACTACATACGTTACAGACATTGTATAGACACATTTTTCTCCGGACACAATTGGTAAATTTTGCTGTATTTTGAGACTGCATTTTGCCAGCTTTCGCCGTTTCCACCAGGCACCACGTGGAGGTAGCAGCTATGCCCAGTTTTTTTTTTTTTTTATTTATTTATATATATATTTTTATAAGTTTTTTTTTTTTTTAATAACTTTATTTTTTTTGATTTTATGTGCTTAATAAACAACTTCAAACCGGATATATGGGGGAAAAAAAAAGTCAGAAACAACAGTGGGATGCAGCGGCTCAGCCTATACCATCACCCTCATTCTAATGACATTTCTGGACTCATTTAACAAACTAATTATCTTAGCAAAAAAGGGGAGCAGCGGCTCAGCCTAGACATAGACCATCACCCTCATTCCCAGGACACTTATAGTGTAAGTTAACAGACTATTAATCTGTGACACAAAGAGGGAAGCAGCGGCTCAGCCTAGACATAGACCATCACCCTCATTCCCAGGACACTTATAGTGTAAGTTAACAGACTATTAATCTGTGACACAAAGAGGGGAGCAGCGGCTCAGCCTAGACATAGACCATCACCCTCATTCCCAGGACATTTCTGTCAAAAGTGTGAAAAAAAAAATTAATCTTAGCAATGAGAGGGGAGTAGCAACAAAACACTACTATGAAAGACAGCAGCAGGTTTTTGTATAAAATTGTATTCAGCAGAGCACCCTGATGGTGGTAACACTGAGACGAATGACAGCAACAGACTATAGTTATGGTTTATGTGGTGGTGGTGGTGGGGGGGCAGTGAATCCTGATGGTGGGAACACCGCTGTGACGAACCAACGCTGCTTTTTGGTATATGTATATGGTGATGACAACACCATTAGTAAGATCAACAGTTTTTTGGCAAAAATTTTTTTTCAAATAACCCTCCAGGACAGGTGCTACATATGAGATTTAGGCCCGCCCCCAACAGGAAACACAAAGATCTAGCTCTCTATAAGTTCCACCTCTAATCTCTACCTGCCAGTTCTTTGTGTTTCCTGTTCCGGGGAACACCTAGCTCTCTAGCTAGGGAAGGTGGTCAGCAGCCAGGCAGTGCTGAGGCCATCTAAGAACTAGTATGTGGGGTAGCCCTATCCTGGTTTGGTCGGAGGTTACCTGTATCCACGGTTGTGGAAGCCTTTGGTGGAGTCGGCAGGTGCACGGCAGCCAGGGGAGCGACTTTGGAGACAGCTAAGGCGGAGGCCATACGCCCGACGGAAGAGGCTAACACCAAGCGGAGGCGGAATGGTGGCCTCGGGAAGGAGCGGTGAGCATTGCAGCGTGTCCAGGCGGAGGCGAGGGCATTAGCGCTGTGGATGTGGAACTTCCGCCCTCACGGTGATGTCACGTCCGGTGACGTCACTTCCGGATCCGGGTCGGGCGCCTGTTTAGAGGTCGCGGCGTCCATCTCCACATGCGGTGGCGTTCTTGGAGGAGATGGACGCGAAACAGAAGACGGCAGATCAGGTAAGTGGGGCAGAGTCGGAGGACAAGCGCCCGTCTGATCTGCGAGGTCTGATGTTGCTGGCTGGATCATGCAGGTCTGGCATGCGGATGATGGCTGATATTATTTGCCGCTGTCTGATCTGGTGGTCTGAGCAGGGAAGCAAGTATATGCGCATATCTGATAAACGGCAGTTTTTGATTCATTGCTGCATACCCTGTGATTGGGGGTTATTATTATGCTATTTAAACACATGTCGAGTAAGATAATAGCATGTTACCTTAGAGCTAGACAGACTTAATCATTTGTTCACTTATTGGCCACAATGTATTAAGGGTTATTATGCAATAATCCAGACTTAGATATGTTTTGACCATGATGGTCTTATTCATCTCTGTGACTTAGTAAAATAGTGGCTGATTCAGCTGGATTTTTATCAATATAATATGCTCATGTATGGAACATTGAGTAGAATCCGATATTGATTGCATTATTTGTATGTTTTCCAGGATGCTATGGAGTCTGATAGCTCTGATAGGCCCAGGAGTTGCATTTTATGTAATAAACCTCTACAACTACACTGGCCGAAAGCATCATGCCAAAAATGTATATCAAGTATTATTAATGAAGATAACACTGCTTCCTGTAAAGACTTTATGTTTACAATGCGCCAAGAGATGGTGGAAACTTTTAAGGCCTTTAGGGAAAGTTTGCCAACCACCTCAGGGCAGGAGCAGCAGACGAGACAGATAAGTAAACCTAAAAAGGCTACTAGAAAGTCACCCAGAGTAATCTACTCCTCAGAAGAGGAACAGGAAAGTCATCAGGATACCGGGGAACCAGATTCTAGGTCTGCTGAGGAGTTTTCAGAACAGGAAGAAACTGATGAGGCATTCACATCATCTAGATTTAAATTCGCGTCAGAAGAAACGGAGGAATTGCTTAAAGCAATCTACTCAACCCTTGACATACCGCAAAGGAAGATAGCTGAGAAATCGTTACACGATAAATTGTATTTGGGCATGGAACCTTCGGAACAATTATGCTTCCCGGTTCATAGCTCAATGAAAAATGTAATATCTTTACAGTGGAAGGAACCTGAGAAAAGACTATTTATCTCAAAAGGATTTAAGAGAAGGTTTCCATTCTCAGAAGAGGATGCTAAATTGTGGGAGTCATGTCCCAAGCTGGACGTAGCTTTCAGTCAGGTAGAAAAAGATAACGAACTCGCATTTGAGGACCTGGGTCGTTTAAAAGATCCAGGGGACAAGAGGATTGAATTCTCACTAAAGAAAGCCTGGTCAGCTAGTGCGACTAACTTTAAGCCAGCCGCAGCAACTACCTGCGTTTCACGCACCATGTCTGTATGATTAGAAAGAATAAAAAAATTGGTGAATGAGGATGCACCAAAAAAGGATATTATAGAAGCAATTGAGGTAGTTGAAGGGGGTAACGATTATGTGATTGATGCGGCCTCAGAATCCTTGAGAGTAACTGCAAAATCCACAGCACTTATAAATAATGCAAGACGTAACCTATGGTTGAAAACATGGGATGGTAGCCAGACATCAAAGGCTAGGGCTTGTAGCCTTCCTTTTTCTGGGGATTTACTGTTTGGGCCACAACTGCAGGAGGTGTTAGAGCGTACAGCCAGTAAAAAGACAACTTTTCCCAAGAAACGGAAATTTGAGCCTAAAAAGAAACCGTTTTTTCGGAGAAGACAAACACAAGGCAGAGAACAGCAGAGACGTAAGCCTTGGGCAAACAATAGGGGGTTCCCCAAGAAAAATCCGTTGTTTAGAACAACGGAAAATAAGGATAAACCATGACGCCAGCAAGGTGGGAGGAAGATTAAAGACATTTCTATTGGGTTGGAAGGAAATGACAAAGAACAAGTTCATTCTAGACCTAATAGAAAACGGGTACAAAATCCAATTTTCAAGATCTCCTCCCAAACGATTTTTAATGACTCAATCCCCCAGAGTGCCAGAGGAAAAAAACGCTATGTTACAAATAGTACAGGATATGCTGGCAAGAGAAGTAGTATGCAAGGTCCCAGTAGATCAGGAGAAACAGGGGTTCTATTCAAGAATTTTTTTGGTAAAAAAGCCCACGGGGAAGTATCGGCTGATACTAAACCTAAAACCTCTGAATCCTTATATAAGGTACGAGAGATTCCGAATGGAGACAGTCTTTACAATGCGAAACCTTCTATCTCCAGGCTGTTTTATGATCAATATCGATCTAACAGATGCCTATTGGCATATCCCAATAAGAAAAGAATCTCAAGCTTTCCTTCGGTTTTCTGTAAAGACAAGTTCAGGTCTAGAACATTTTCAATTTTGCTGTCTCCCATTCGGTATCTCTTCAGCACCCAGAATATTTACAAAAGTAATGGCGGAGATAGTGGGGGCTTTACATCTAAAGGGCATCCTGATAATACCCTATCTGGACGATTTGCTGGTAGTGGCCGACAGTATACACAAACTGGAGGACCACAAGAGTTCAGTAATGGATCTCTTAGAACAGACGGGGTGGCTAGTGAATCGACAAAAATCAAATCCGATTCCAACGCAAGAAATCCAATTTTTGGGATTCAGAGTAGATTCACTGTCTCAGAGATTATATCTGCCACAGGACAAGGTAATAAAGCTCCAGACTTTGATACATCAGTGTCAGGGAGAAAAAAGTACAACTATAAGACTTGTGATGAGGCTGATTGGTTTTTTAACCTCCACAGCTCCAGCAGTATATTGGGCACTGATGCATATAAGACCACTACAGCAGTGGTTGCTGCAGAATTGGAAGGGAGTCCAGTCAGATCTGGATCGGACTCTTTCGATGCCAACAGTTGTCAAGCAGTCCCTAAATTGGTGGCTACAGGAGGACAATTTAACAAGTGGTCGTCTATGGAGGTGTCCAATAACAAAAGTACTAACGACAGATGCCAGCCTCACAGGTTGGGGGGCCCACATAGAAGGCATATGTTTACAGGGCATCTGGTCAAGGGAAGTGATGACGCAATCATCCAACTTTCGAGAATTACGGGCAGTAAAGGAGGCACTGACTCATACAGTAGACAGAATAAGAGGTCACCATCTCCAAATCCGGTCAGACAACATTACAGTAGTAATGTATTTAAACAAACAGGGGGACACGAAATCGGAACCACTCCTAACACTAGTACTAGATATTGAACTGGGCAGAACAAAATCTACAGTCAATCTCAGCGGTACATCTCAAGGGTTCGCTAAATACTATGGCAGATCTCCTGAGCAGAAAGAAACTGTCAAATTCAGAACTAAGTCTAAGTCCAAAAATATTCAAAGAGCTGACACAGAGATGGGGCCATCCACAAATAGATTTGTTTGCCAACTGGGAGAATACTCACTGCAGTCAGTTTTTCTCGCTAGACCCAAAAGGTGCTTTAGGGGTAGATGCGTTGGCCCAGAGATGGGACTTTCACATGGCATATGCTTTCCCTCCAATACCTCTATTACCAATACTGTTACAGAAGCTAAAATCAACAGCAATGTATCTGATATTGATTGCTCCAAACTGGCCAAAACGTATCTGGTTCCCGATGATAAAATCGATGTTGGTGGACAAACCAGTACAGTTGAAAAACAGACTCAACATCCTCAGAAAAGAAGGAGAGCGGACTCAGATTCCCAATCTTCAGCTGACAGCGTAGTTTCTGAGGGGCAAATCTTGAAAAGAAGAGGTCTATCTGACAGGGTCACAGAGACTATACTTAACAGTAGAAAGAATGTGACGAGGGCAATCTACTCAAAATATTGGAAATTTTTTTGTAGTTGGAAGAAGGATAAAGGGCTAAGATCCAATAGACTGGCCACAGTTCTGGAATTCTTGCAAGATGGAATAGAAAAAAAGTTAGCACTAAGTACCTTGAAAGTGCAGGTTGCAGCCCTTTCGGTTTTTCTTAATAGGCGGTTAGCCTTAGAACCTTTAGTTGTAAGATTTTTCAAATCAGTAGAACGTTCCAGTCCGGTATGGAAACGTTCGTATCCCAGATGGGACTTAACTTTAGTTTTGAATATGTTAATGAGTGATGTGTTTGAACCATTAAGGGATATTTCGTTAAGATTATTAACAATGAAGACAATTTTTTTGATAGCAATTACCTCAGCGAGGAGGATAAGTGAGCTGGAAGCTCTAAGTTCGGTAGAACCATTTTGTTTAGTTCTCCAGGACAGGGTAGTTTTAAAAACAACAAGTGAATTTTTACCAAAGGTAGCTACCCTATCCAATAGGATGCAGGAAATCATATTGCCATCCTTTTGCAAAAATGCCACGGATCCTAGGGAAGTTAGGTGGCATAAGTTAGATGTTAGGAGATGTTTACTTTTTTACCTAGATAGGGTAAAAGACTTTAGGAAATCTACAGCACTATTTGTTAACTTTATGGGAGCAACGAAGGGTGAAGGCATGTCCAAGGCATCTATAGCAAGATGGATTAAAGCCTGTATTAATGAAGCTTATAAACTTAAGGGAGTTCCATGTCCAAAAGAGATAACAGCACACTCAGCTAGGTCAGTTGCAACCTCCTGGGCCTACAAAGCTGGAGCAACGGCAACCGATATCTGCAAGGCAGCGACATGGAAGACAGTGAACACCTTCATCAGACACTACAGACTAGATCTACTAGCAGCGGAAGAACAAACTTTTGGAAGAAAAGTTCTTCAGGCTGTGATCCCTCCCTAAGGTTAGTGTTATTTATTGCATATCATCTCATATGTAGCACCTGTCCTGGAGGGTTATTTGAAAAAAACAAAATTAGCTTACCTGGTAATGCTGTTTTTAATAACCCTCCAGGACAGGTGACCCACCCTAAATTTATGAAGGTATAACTATCTATATGTTGTAAACATGACCAATAAGGAGTAAATGGTTAGAGTGTTATTAATATGTGGAGTTAAAGTATTCTATCGGAACAGTTAATTGGAACAGACTGGCAGGTAGAGATTAGAGGTGGAACTTATAGAGAGCTAGATCTTTGTGTTTCCTGTTGGGGGCGGGCCTAAATCTCATATGTAGCACCTGTCCTGGAGGGTTATTAAAAACAGCATTACCAGGTAAGCTAATTTTGGTTTTTTTGCCCGAGCTTCCTAATGGTGGGAACACTGCTAAGAATAAAAACAGGACTAGCGATGGAGAGGGAATTTAATGTGCACCCATTCTATCCCTTGATATGACAGGAGGACCCAAGTAGTCATTGGCAATCCAGGACTGGTTCATTTTTAGAAATGTTAGTCTGTTCACCGAATCCGTGGACAAACGGGATCGCTTATTCGTGACCACACCGCCTGCCACACTGAATGTCAGCTCTGATATGACACTGGAAGGTGGGCATGAAAGGAGTTCAAGGGCATACTGAGCCAGCTCACGAGAGGTATCAAGTCTGGCGGCCCAATACTCCATGGGGTCCTCTGTGCGCATGCTGTCTAGTGCACTGAGTGACCCCATATAGTCAGCAACCATACGATGAAGCCGCTGCTCCTGACTTCCTGGTACTGCTGCTGCTGCAGCAGACTGATCTGAACCATAACATTGCCTCATGGCACCAAACAGGTCTCCTGGTCTACTGGCTCTGCTTGGCACAGACACTTGCTGCGTGGGATGAGTGAGGATATTTGGGCTTTGAGGCATTGGAAAAGCCGCTAACAGACGCTGGATGAGGGCCTGCTGTAGCTCACCCATCCTCTCCTCCTGCCGGCTGGAAGGAATGAATTGAACAAGCTTACCCTTGCAGCGCGGGTCTAAGAGGGTGGCCAACCAATACTCTTCCCTCTCCTTAATATAGCGTATCCGGGGGTCCCTTTGGAAGCATCTCATCATGTGAACAGCCATTGGGAAGACCAGAGCCTGCTCCTCCACATCCTCCTCCCCATGTGTACTTAAAACTGTAAAATCATCCTGATGTTCATCTTGCATTACAGTTTCACCCCAACCATGAACCAGAGATGATGCACTACTCTGCTCTCCCTCCTCATCATGCTCAGGCACCTCCCGGAAATCCTCCACAACATCTACATCCTCATCCTCCACCTGTGGCTGAGACTGGCTGCTTTGGAGTGAGTGTTGTTGCTCCATCGCAACAAGGGCATCCTCTCCAGCTTTCAACAGGCTAGTGAGTGACTCATCCAGAATGAACACAAGAGGGAGCACATCACGAATACTTACTTGCTCACTGCTCACTATCAGAGTAGCCTGATGGAATGGAGCCAAAACATAGCAGAACTGATGGATCATATGCCACTCTTCCCTAGTGATGTATCTGAGTGTTGCACTTGCACCTGATCTCTGGGTGCTTTGCTCCAGGATATACTCAGTTACTACTTTTTTCTGCTCCCATAACCTCTCCAGCATGTGGAGGGTGGAGTTCCACCTTGTTGGACTATCTACCATGAGCCTGTGGGGGGGCAGGCCATGGTGCCGCTGCAATTGAGTGAACAATGTGTTGGCAACTGAGGAATTTTTGAAATGAAGAGCGATACTCCTTGCAGTCTTTACCAAATCACTCAGGCCTGGGTAGGATCGCAAAAATCGCTGAACCACTAGGTTAAGTACATGTGCAAAACAAGGCACATGAGTGATATTGCCATTTCTAAGGGCAGGCTGCAGGTTTGCAGCACTGTCACAAACGACGTGACCAATCTGCAGTCTTCGTGGGGTTAGCCACTTCTGCACCTGTTGCTGTAGCATGGAAAGGATGTTGACTGCAGTAAGTCTGTGTTCCCCAACACTCACAAGCTGGAGCACCGCCTGACAGCGTCGGTGAGCCACATTGGTGTAACAGCGTGCTCGCTTAGCGGGGGTGGGGGTTACAGTACCAGTAGAGACATTGGCACAGGAAAATGCACAACTGTTCCCCTTGAAACCACGAGGTGGTGAAACCAGATCACTGACAGGCCCAGGACCGGAACCCTCCTCCTGATTATGGAGGGTGACCCAATGCGCAGTGAATGAGAGGTAATGTCCCTGCCCGTGGCTGCTGCTCCATCCATCCATGGTGAAATGTACCCTGTCACCTATTGAATGATCAAGTGACAGGGTAACATTCTCCAGCGTGTGTTGATACAGAGCAGGGACCCCGGTCTTAGAAAAATAATGGCGACTTGGGATCCGCCATTCTGGTATTCCATACTCAAGTAATTGGCGAATAGCGGACCCCTCCTCCACAATAGAGTAGGGCAGCAGCTGCTGGGCCATAGCCTGTGCCAATAGGCCATTTAGCCTACGGATTCTACGATTGGAGGGAAGTGGTGGCCTTGTCGGTCGCATTACCTCGCTGATCAAGGGCTGGGTGCTGCGAGATGATGAGGATCGTGCAATGGAGGAGGATGTGGTCTGCCCTCTGTTACCTGACTGTGTTGCAGAGGGAAACCTAGCTGGAAGAGGCGGGACAATGTCAGACGCTGGAGAAGAAAGGGAAGGCGAATGGGACTGTACAGTATTACTCTCTTTGCTTTGTCTGCCCTCTAGAGCATCTCGGATAAGTTTATACTGCCTCTTGTGGTAGTTTTTTAGGTGGGAGTGTTGTGCACCTGTTCCCACGTTTGACAATTTTTTCCCTCTGCGCATCCTGACACCGCACCCTGGAATAGTACAAATGACAATCAGAGGATCAACGGTTGAGACAGTAAAATATTTCCAAATGAGTGCTTTCTTCTGTGAAGGTTTTTCTAATGAGGTTACAGTCCCAGGCCCTCCAGTATGGGAGAGGGTGCCTTCAGATGAAGGCTCTGTCTGCGGCTGCTGCCTACTGTTTGCTACACCTACACTACCAGAGGAGACCGTGTGGGCACTAGGCTGAGACACCATAATACGCTGATGCACCCTCTGACGATTGGATTCATCAGAACTGGCATCACAGTCAGGAGAATAATTTGGATCCAAGACCTCATCATCAATGTCTCCCTCTTCAAAACCCACCCCCTCATCATGAACACCAAAGGCAGGAACTTGTTGTGGGGAGACTTCCCACGGGTTGAAATTTTGCTCCCTTGACAGCTGCAATGGATTATTGGGTTTGCACGCTATGCTCTCATTATCACCTGCTACGACTGCATGCGTGATGTCAAGGTTAGCATTCTCCTCAACATCAACCTCCAGTAAACTCTGGCCATCAGGCAGATTTATGTGTGCCTGCTGAAGAGCTTCATCCACAAGGTTGGGAAAATCGTCATCAAATAACATTGGAGACTCCTCAGGTTCAGGAGTTTTGGGGCCAGCTTTTTGAGCAGGCATGGGTGTGCTACTCATGGTACTGCAGCTGCTAGGTGAATCGACATCAGGGGACTGGCTACTAGTGTCCCTTGTCACCCAGGCCACAATTTCATCAGCCTGTCTTTCACCAATGCGCTGTGGTGCCTTTGAAGATAAAAAGGACCGCATTAGGTTGAAGCCTCTTTTTGGTGGTTCATCACAACTGCCTGATGCTGAGTGGCCAGCACCTGCTGCAGCTGAGCCGACTCTACCTGCTGATGATGTAACCCTGCCTGCTGTGGACTGTCCCCTGGCTCGTGCAGATTGTACCTTGCCTGTATCAGACCCTCCCCTGCCTGTCACTGATTGTCCCACATTTGATGTGGAGTGTCCCCTGCCTGAGGCTGGCTGATCCCTGCCTGACAAATCACAGAACAGAAATCTTCTAGCAGTACTTCCCCTGCTTATGCCACGATCACCACGTCTTCCAGACATGTTACTAAAGTTTTGGGGAGTAGTAACACAGATAGAACTTTAATGTAGGGGATGGGCAACAGTACAATAGAAATAGTTGGAAAAAAATAAAACTAGCAAAATTAAATTAAATAAAACAATTTAAAAAGTACAAAAAAACAAAATTTAGAAAAAAAAAAAAAAAAGGAAAATAAATCCAAATAACTTCCACTGGCTCAGTGGAAAAAACTAAACTTACATACAGGGGTTATGTCGTGTCTGCCTGTTACTGACACTTAAAACAAGTACTTATATATATCTGTCTGTTTTTTTGTTTATCACTGGCTGTTGATGAACACAGACAGAGCCGACCACTGGGTCTCTATCTGTCTGAAATAGCTAATAAACACTGAAACAAATAAATCCAAGTCTGAATATTTGCCCTAAAATAGTTAAATAAACAAACTTCCTCACAGTCTATAGCAATGACTAAAATAAAACAAACTGCAAGAAAAGGCAAAGAAAAGGTGTATATGAGTTCTGCAGTGTGCTCTCTCTCACTCCTTCTCCTAAAGAAACAACAACCCACAAAGTGAAACTGACATGGCTGCCAGATTATATGCTAGGAGGGTGGGTCAAACTACAATTGGTTGTTTAGGATGTATCTCAAAAGAAGCCTGTAAATTACTGTAATATGATTGGACAATCTCCAATACCCAGACACTTTCCTGTGTGTAGTAATTACTATTATAAACGAAATTACTTTCATTTTCAAAATTACAACGTATTTCTTTTTATAGCTAACAAGTAATTACAAAATTTGCAAAATTACTAAGAAATGCGAAATTTCGTTATGGTTAACGCGAAATTACGTTATGGTTTAATGCGAAATTACGTCATGGTTTAACGCGAATTTACGTTATGAACGAAATGCGAAATTACGCGTTTAAAATTACGCTTACGGTATTTTCAATTACGATTGTAATGGCAATTACGCTACCAAGATTTCGCATCGTAATAGCAAATTTCGCATGCGTAATTATAGTAACGCGAAATTTCGAAAATTTCAGCTCAACTCTAAGCATACATAAAGAAACAGTCTCTTCTTATCCACAGTATCGCATATGGCAGCATTTAAAGAAAACCTGGGGAAAAGGGACACATTTGGGTACTTTCCTCAGGAGAGGGATGGCTCTGGATCCTGTAGAGCAAGGGTGTCAAACTCAATCAAGTAAGAGGCCAAAGTCTAAAACATAGTATTTCACATTTTTTAAACAGTTTTAAATAAAGTATAGTGACTGTGTGTGTGTGTTAAATGCAGCCAGGTGGGTGTCTACCCAAGGTGCTGTGAAGAGGGGGGGGGGGTGTGCAGTGATGGAGGAGAGAGCCACGGCTACATTGGGACTCAGCCACAGGCAGGGGGGCCCAACTTCTCCCTCTCCCCAGGTCCACCCTCTGTGCTCCCCCCTCCACTGCAGAGTAAGACATTTCCACCAAAATTTCTGCTTACAGATGGCCCGAACTGTTTGTCGGTGGACAGTTCCTGGCGAATTTCCACTGTTTGCGTTCTCAGTAAACTGTGAAAATTTGGTGTGTTCGACCCACCCCCTATACATCATCATGGAGCCAAACTTTAACCCCTTACCTCACAGTCAGCAAAAACATGGTAGCCAATCAGCTAGCACCCCCTCCTGGACCCCCCACCCTCTTATTAAAAAGCATTTGCGGTGGCCATATTGGATTCATTCTCTGCTGGCTGCTGTTAGTAAAAGTAGTGTCAGACTTGCTGCAGATAGGTAGGGAAAGCATTAGCTAGCTACGCCTATGTTCTTGTTCCTCACTGACTACTTGCTGAAAGCACCCCAAATAGCCCTTTTGAGGGCAAGTACATCGGTCTCCTGTTTTTTATTTTGTGTGTGACACTCACCAGCCCACTAACACCCATAGTTTTGCACGGTACTGCTATTGGGGCCACATTAAGTTTCAGGCACAGTACCACTCCAGTGCATGCTTTGTAGGAATGTACTGTGATTTCTGTCCTTAAGGGATTAACCTCCTCAGCGGTAATCCCGAGGTAGGGTCGGGGCGGAAAACCGCAGCTAAGAGCAGTAATCCTGACCTCTGCTCTAGGTAGCTGCCGGAGGCTGTGTGCAGAGTACAGTGCGCAGCAACCTCCCGGGGGATCCCAACATCGGCCACCATTCTTCTTCCTCTCCTCCAGGGCTCTGCTTCCTGCTGGTTTCACTTTAGAGTTGCAGCGCCACCCAGAGGATGGAGGCATAACTGCAGCGCTAGTGCCAGGGAGGTGAGTGATTGCTGGAACTGCAGCAGATCTCCCTGGCAGCATGATTTTTTCCAGGTTTTAGGGTCTGAAAGGGTGCAAAAAAATTGCACCACTTTTAGACCCTAAAATCCGGAAGGAATCATAACGCCAAGGGTGTTAAAGTCTGACTCTGTGTCAACTGCATAATTTTTGGTGGGACTTTCGGCATGGATCCCCCTCTGGCATGCCACAGTCCAGGTGTTAGACCCCTTTGAAACTATTTTTCCATCACTTTTGTGGCAAGAAACAGTCCCTGTAGGTTTTAAAATTTGACACACAAAAGCAATAGAACACAGCAATACATGCATGCAGCTACATTTGAGTCGTCAGCAGGTGCTCGTCAGCCAATCAGAATGCACTGTCATACACCCTTTACCTGCCATACCACATCTAGCAGCCATTAGCATTCAGGTGGGAGGCCTCAGTTGGACGCAAATCGCAAGATTGCGTCGCTAGCAGGACCGCCCCGTGCAGGCATCACTCCCACAGGGCCCCCCCCCCCCAACCGCCCACCTGTCCGCCATGTCCTAGAGCTGAAAAAAAACCGTTTAAAAACACACGATTGGTTCGCACGATGGCCAGGGGCCCCGGACCTCTCTCACTGGCCGGGGCACCAAGGCCAATGCGAGATACCTGGAGGGGAGTGCAGGTGGGCCTGGACCTCTCACACCCAGGCTCTGGACCTCTCACATCCAGAAAACCCACCAACACTGCCTCCATACTGAATGCTAAATTCGACACACACAAGCAATAGAACACAGCAATACATGCATGCAGCTACATTTGAGTCATCAGCAGGTGCTCGTCAGCCAATCAGAATGCACTGTCATACACCCTTTACCTGCCATACCACATCTAGCAGCCATTAGCATTCAGGTGGGAGGCCTGAGTTGGACGCAAATCGCAAGATTGCGTCGCTAGCAGGACCGCCCCGTGCAGGCATCACTCCCACAGGGGTCCCCCCCCAACCGCCCACCTGTCCGCCATGTCCTAGAGCTGAAAAAAAAAAACGTTTAAAAACACACGATTGGTTCGCACGATGGCCAGGGGCCCCGGACCTCTCTCACTGGCCGGGGCCCCAAGGCCAATGCGCGATACCTGGAGGGGAGTGCAGGTGGGCCTGGACCTCTCACACCCAGGCTCTGGACCTCTCACATCCAGAAAACCCACCAACACTGCCTCCATACTGAATGCTAAATTCGACACACACAAGCAATAGAACACAGCAATACATGCATGCAGCTACATTTGAGTCGTCAGCAGGTGCTCGTCAGCCAATCAGAATGCACTGTCATACACCCTTTACCTGCCATACCACATCTAGCAGCCATTAGCATTCAGGTGGGAGGCCTCAGTTGGACGCAAATCGCAAGATTGCGTCGCTAGCAGGACCGCCCCGTGCAGGCATAACTCCCACAGGGGTCCCCCCCCCAACCGCCCACCTGTCCGCCATGTCCTAGAGCTGAAAAAAAAAAAAAAAAAAAAAGTTTAAAAACACACGATTGGTTCGCACGATGGCCAGGGGCCCCGGACCTCTCTCACTGGCCGGGGCACCAAGGCCAATGCGAGATACCTGGAGGGGAGTGCAGGTGGGCCTGGACCTCTCACACCCAGGCTCTGGACCTCTCACATCCAGAAAACCCACCAACACTGCCTCCATACTGAATGCTAAATTCGACACACACAAGCAATAGAACACAGCAATACATGCATGCAGCTACATTTGAGTCGTCAGCAGGTGCTCGTCAGCCAATCAGAATGCACTGTCATACACCCTTTACCTGCCATACCACATCTAGCAGCCATTAGCATTCAGGTGGGAGGCCTCAGTTGGACGCAAATCGCAAGATTGCGTCGCTAGCAGGACCGCCCCGTGCAGGCATCACTCCCACAGGGGTCCCCCCCCCAACCGCCCACCTGTCCGCCATGTCCTAGAGCTGAAAAAAAAAAACGTTTATTGCTTGTGTGTGTCGAATTTAGCATTCAGTATGGAGGCAGTGTTGGTGGGTTTTCTGGATGTGAGAGGTCCAGAGCCTGGGTGTGAGAGGTCCAGGCCCACCTGCACTCCCCTCCAGGTATCGCGCATTGGACTTGGGGCCCCGGCCAGTGAGAGAGGTCCGGGGCCCCTGGCCATCGTGCGAACCAATCGTGTGTTTTTAAACGTTTTTTTTTCAGCTCTAGGACATGGCGGACAGGTGGGCGGTTGGGGGGGGACCCCTGTGGGAGTGATGCCTGCACGGGGCGGTCCTGCTAGCGACGCAATCTTGCGATTTGCGTCCAACTGAGGCCTCCCACCTGAATGCTAATGGCTGCTAGATGTGGTATGGCAGGTAAAGGGTGTATGACAGTGCATTCTGATTGGCTGACGAGCACCTGCTGACGACTCAAATGTAGCTGCATGCATGTATTGCTGTGTTCTATTGCTTGTGTGTGTCGAATTTAGCATTCAGTATGGAGGCAGTGTTGGTGGGTTTTCTGGATGTGAGAGGTCCAGAGCCTGGGTGTGAGAGGTCCAGGCCCACCTGCACTCCCCTCCAGGTATCGCGCATTGGCCTTGGGGCCCCGGCCAGTGAGAGAGGTCCGGGGCCCCTGGCCATCGTGCGAACCAATCGTGTGTTTTTAAACGTTTTTTTTTTCAGCTCTAGGACATGGCGGACAGGTGGGCGGTTGGGGGGGGACCCCTGTGGGAGTGATGCCTGCACGGGGCGGTCCTGCTAGCGACGCAATCTTGCGATTTGCGTCCAACTGAGGCCTCCCACCTGAATGCTAATGGCTGCTAGATGTGGTATGGCAGGTAAAGGGTGTATGACAGTGCATTCTGATTGGCTGACGAGCACCTGCTGACGACTCAAATGTAGCTGCATGCATGTATTGCTGTGTTCTATTGCTTGTGTGTGTCGAATTTAGCATTCAGTATGGAGGCAGTGTTGGTGGGTTCAGACCCGTTTCTAGGGGCCGTGCAGCCGTGTGGCAGCCCTGAGCGCAGACAGCCAAAGGGCGCTGTGAACTCTCCCTCCCTCTCCCCAGGGGACTGCAAAGTAATTAGTTCAGGGAAGCACTGTATACAGCTACACTGACTGGCCAGAGGGGAAGGGGGGCAATCTCCCCCCAGGCCACCTTTCATTCAGTGATTTAGGGCAGGTCTGGTGTCTGGTGTATTTGGGTTTGTTGTAAGGCAATGTGAAACTTGAGGCTAGCTGATAAAAGTGCAATCAGAAGACAGGCAAGCTGGCAAATATACACAGCATGAATGATGCAGAGCTTGCCTGAAGGGTCTGTGGGCAAACATCTGTCTGGTCTCTCCCCATTGTTATTATGACTGCATGTGTGGGTAAGGTGTTATACAAGTTGAAAAGTTTTTGACAGTCCCTAGACTCCAGGAGGGCTGCTTTCTGACTTGTGTGAGGGACTGTCAGGGATAGGAGTCCTATGATAGGCAAGCAGTCTCTGTGTGATGTGCAATACAGATAAGCTCTCTGCTCCATCTCAGGCTATTCTCAATTTCTCTCCACTCCTCTGGGCTAGTGCACGCAAAAATCGCAATAGCAATCGCTAGCAATTTGTGAGTGTGATTTTGTGAAGCGATTTTCAGAGCTATTTTTAATGAATTGCTCCAAAAAATGCTACACACTGCATGTAGCATTTTTTGGAGCAATTCATAAAAAAAAAAAAACGCTCTGAAAATCGTTTCACAAAACCACACTCACAAATTGCTAGCGATTGCTATTGCGATTTTGGCGTGCACTAGCCCAGAGAGAGGAGGAGTGGAGAGAAATTGAGAATAGCCTGAGATGGAGCAGAGAGCTTATCTGTATTGCACATCACACAGAGGCTACTTGCCTGTAATAGGACTCCTGTCCCTGCCAGTCTCTCACACAAGTCAGAAAGTAGCCCTCCTGGATTCTAGGGACTGTCAAAAACTTTAATTTGTATAACACCTTATCCACACATGCAGTCATAATAACAATGGGGAGAGAACAGACAGATGTTTGCACACGGACCCTCCAGGCAAGCTCTGCATCATGCTGTGTATATTTACCAGCTTGCCTGTCCTCTGATTGCACTTTTATCAGCTAGCATTGCCTTACAACAAACCCCAATACACCAGACACCAAACCTACCCTAAATCACTGAATGAAAGGTGGCCTGGGGGGAGATTGCCCCCCTGCCCCCCTGGCCAGTCCGCCCCTGAACTATACTGGATACCTATACTGGAGGCACCTACCTGGCTCCGGCACGGGGGGGGGGGAGGCGCAATTTTTACACTCTCGCACTGGGTGCATTTTAGCCTAGAAACTGCCCTGGGTGGGTTTTCTGGATGTGAGAGGTCCAGAGCCTGGGTGTGAGAGGTCCAGGCCCACCTGCACTCCCCTCCAGGTATCGCGCATTGGCCTTGGGGCCCCGGCCAGTGAGAGAGGTCCGGGGCCCCTGGCCATCGTGCGAACCAATCGTGAGGTTTTAAAATTTGCCTGCCCATTGAAGTCTATGGCGGTTTGCATGTTTGCTGTTTGTGAATCCAAATATTTGCGACCTCTCTATTCCTAATGTGATACTTTGCAATGCCTGCACTAAAGCCATCGGTGCCTCCTCCAGATATACCTCTTTCCCATCCTCTAACATCTGGTCCAGCTGTTCCACCTTTCAAAAACCACACTTCACCCAATATATCTTTCTTCTTGCAGGTTCCATTGTCCTCTGACTTGGCAGCTCTGTTAGCATCAGCTAGTTTTCCATTGATGAGCTAAAGACATAGAGATTTTTTTTCTGCAGAAAAATAACCACTTGGCCAGCAGAAGATTAAAGGACTCACATCATGCACAGCTATCAGCATAAAAAAACAGTTAAAAGCAACTAATAGTGGTGATGATGAATCAAAGATTCCAAAAATCATCTCCCTCCCAGCTGGAAGCAGTAGATTTGGGCGCATGAAACAAGTGGACAAAAAGGGCGCCCCATTCACTCCCATTATAAATATCGTTTATCGGGCGCCGAACAGGGAGAAAAAGGCGCCCGAGATTATTAACGTTTTAACAAACGGCACCCAGAGAATTTTAAGGATTTATGACTATGTTTTTGATGATTTAACTTTACAAAATCAGCCCGTGACGAATAACGTTTATAAAGATACTAAATCACTATTTATAAAACATTTCTAAAACATTATTATCCACCCAAAAAAATTAATTACATTTATTTATTTACATTTTTTATTTATTAATGTCTGTAAAACATTATTATCCATAGGGGGTCTTAGGTTTAGGCACCAACAGGGGGGTCTTAGGTTTAGGCACCAACAGGGGGGTCTTAGGTTTAGGCACCAACAGGGGGGTCTTAGGTTTAGGCACCAACTGGGGGGTCTTAGGTTTAGGCACCAACAGGGGGGTCTTAGGTTTAGGCACCAACAGGGGGTCTTAGGTTTAGGCACCAACAGGGGGGTCTTAGGTTTAGGCACCAACAGGGGGGTCTTAGGTTTAGGCACCAACTGGGGGGTCTTAGGTTTAGGCACCAACTGGGGGGTCTTAGGTTTAGGCACCAACAGGGGGGTCTAGGGGTTAGGGAGAGGTACAGGGAGGGTTTTTAACCTCCTTGGCGGTAACCCCGTGTGTGACACGGGGTAAGCCGCCGGAGGGTGCCGCTCAGGCCCTGCTGGGCCGATTTTCATAATTTTTGCTTTGCTGGACGCAGCTAGCACTTTGCTAGCTGCGCCAGCACTCTGATCGCCGCCGGCCCCTGCCCGATCGCCGCTATCTGCTGCGGCGCGGGCCCCCCCCCCTCCAGACCCCAGCGCTGCCTGGCCAATCAGTGCCAGGCAGCGCCGAGGGGTGGCCCGGGACTCCCAATGACGTCCCGATGTCAGTGACGTCGGTGACGTCATCCCGCCCCGTCGCCATGGCGACGGGGGAAGCCCTCCAGGAAATCCCGTTCTATGAACGGGATTTCCTGATCGGAGATCGCCGAAGGCGATCGAAGCGGGCGGGGGGATGCCGCTCAGCAGCGGCTATCATGTAGCGAGCCCTCGGCTCGCTACATGATAAAAAAAAAAAAAAAATTTTTAAAAACTGCTGCGCTCCCTCCTGGCGGTATTTTTCATACCGCCAAGGAGGTTAACAAACGTTAAAATAAGTTTCAATTTACAAATAGGGAAGATTAAAGTTTTAACAATTGCCGATCAAATACACATTATTTAGTGATTTATAAATTCTTAAAACACTATTTCTAAACGAAATTCTACACAATATTTCAATAACCGATAATACTGTTTATCGTTTACACCACGCGCCCTTTTTTCCCGACGCCCTTTTTGTACGTACCCCTCACAGCTAGGTATTTAGGTTGTAGCAGCATAAGAATTTGCATACTTTGATGGATCTTGGACATGACATTAGTTATTTTCACATACATAGGAAAAGTCCTAAACCTCAAATAATATAGACAGTATCCTCAAATACATAATAAGAAGGTTTCCCCCTCTCCACCCAATACTCCCAATAACACAGTAAGGCAGAGTTCTCCCACCCGCCCACACATACTAATTATTAAGCAGTGTCCCCTCATCTCAAAATAATATAATTGGGTTGAATCCCCTCAAACATAATTAAAGAACCACAATAGCGAAAAAAAAAAAAGTAAGCAGTTAAAATCTGACACAATCAGGTTTTTGGACTATCTCTTCATGGGGGTTTCTCAGGGTTTACTTTGTTTTTTTAAAAAGCATTTCCTGAACAGCTGTTGCTAATGCCAAAATAGTAAGATACCAGCCAACCTCCTAGACCCTATTCGCTTTGCACACTATTTTGGCAGTTGGACTGAGCAACTATCGTTCAAGGAATGCTTTTGAAAACAAAGAAAACCTGAGAATCCTCCATGAGGAGATGGCCTAGTCCAAAATGGGTTCTGTCAGATTTTAACAGCTACCTTTTTTGTTTCTGTAGTGGTCCTTTAAGAAGTGAGTTGATTTTGTAGGAGTTTTATTAATTATAAAATTGTGGTGGTGGGCACAATGTAGGTAGACGGAGGTGTTCCCCATTATTAGGTAACCACCGGTCTCCTCCAGTAACAAGTAATTAGGCATTAGGTTGCAAGAAATGCCCTCAGGATTAGGTAGCCCCCATGCAGAGTAGCTGAGTGGTAACTTACCTGACTGCACTAAAACCATGACATCTCACTTCTTCCTCTCCAGTGTCCAAGTCTCGATGGCTCTGCTGGCATTTTTCATCACATAATCTATGGGATGCTTATGAGATGGCACTAAATCTATGCTTCTAATGATGTGTCTGGCAAAATAACACCCAATACAAACAGGAATGTTCAGTATCTACATATCTACCGTATTTTCCGCCATATAAGACGCACTTTTTCTCCCCAAAAAAAGTCTGTGTCTTATGCGGCAAAGGCAGGGAATCCCCGACCTCCGAACACCTGCCGATACGAACCGCCGCCATGTTCGTGATTCTCTGCCTGTGTGCCTCCTCCTGTCTCCTCCTTCTGTCTCTTTTGTAACCCCCCACCATGTTACCTGCCATGTCTTAAGTCCCGCTATGGTTTTCTGCCTCCCGCATGTGTCCGCGGCCCCCCCGCATGTGTTCGCGGCCCCCCATGTGTTTGCGCCCCCCCCCGCGGGTTTCCGCTACCTCCCCCTGTGTTGTCTGACCCCCGCGTGTTTCCGCCCCCTCCCCTTGTGTAGTCTGCCCCTCCCCGGGTGTTTAGCGGCAGCTGCTTACTTCATCCATCATGCCCACGTGGACTGCAGACCTCCGGCTTTTGTGTGCGGCTTCCTCTAGTGCCGGCTTCTAATGACGTGTCATTGTAACACGTCATTAGAAGCCGGCACTAGAGGAAGCCGCACACAGAAACCCGCACACAGAAGTTCTGTAATAACCAAAAGTCAAGTATACACAGCTTTGGCTCAGTCCACATATTTTCATGAATGTGTACCCTTTACATGAAGCCTACCCTTTTGTCTGTGGGGGGAAAAAACTCTAAAAAAAAAAAAATGTCTCTCCATGGCATCTTAGTATTGCTAATGGTTATGGATAGAGTCTCTGCAATAGACTTAGATCAAGTACCCTGGGCTGTTAGAACCCCTGGACCAAGGGCAAATCGAAGACTTAAAGAAACACTGAAGTGAGTCTAAACTCCCTTTTTTAACTTGTAGTTATGTTCATCACTATAACCCCTGCTAAAATGTCGCTATCCCATGGCAAAACGAGGGGTAAATGTCCCCCAAATCCACCCTGCAAAATCCACGACTTTCTTGGTCATGGATTTTGCTGCTCATGGAGGCAGAGCTATGAGACGCAGCTCTGCCTCCATGCACGTCAATCTGCCGGCGGATCTCCGCCTCTCCCCCCCTCCTCTCTGTGAAGGCAGATTGAGATGGGTGGGGAGAGGCAGCAATCAGTCGGGATTGACACGCTGAGAGGCAGAGCTACAGCCATTAGCTCTGCCTCAAGCAGGAAGCGCTCCCCGGACACTGAAGAGGGGATTTGGGGGTATTAACCCCTTGTTTTACCGCCGGATATCGGCATTTTAGCAGGGGTTATAGTGATAAACATAACTACAAGTTCAAAAAGGGAAGTTAGACTCACTTCAGAGTCTCTTTAACTATTCACATATTATTTTAATGTTTTTATTTCCAAACCATATGCTTTTTTGTTTATTGGATAAGTGTTTTTTTTATGTTTTCTTTAAAAAATGTATGAATAACATTTGTAAAAGCCATAGCCAGTAGCCAATTCTTCAATGTCCTAAAATAAGAAATTGTTAGATATTGCCTCTGAAACGTTAT
Organism: Hyperolius riggenbachi; assembly: GCF_040937935.1. Classification (NCBI taxonomy): domain Eukaryota; kingdom Metazoa; phylum Chordata; class Amphibia; order Anura; family Hyperoliidae; genus Hyperolius; species Hyperolius riggenbachi. The sequence continues at coordinate 114,502,801 of NC_090653.1, read as the reverse complement.
TGTGTTGAACTGTGTTTTGTTTTTTGTTTTTTTTTACAAAGTTTGAGTTAACTTTACAAACTTCAGAGCATTCTTAAAAAAGGTAAAAAAAAGAAAAAGGTCAGACTTGCATAGCCTGTGCCTTGTTTGTGTTTTGTCTTTTGGGAAGGATTAATGGTTTGGTTAACATGGATTATGATGCCTCTCTTCAGCTGACTGATATATAGATTTCTGTCCAGAGTATTGGAAGAATGATGTGCAGGGTGAGTCTAAGAGGAAAACCGTCACACTTAACCTTACCCTTTCTGTAAAATGAGATGAGATGGAAACTTTGGCAAAAGCATCTTTCACTGCTTTCGGCCCTTGATGATTGAAATCTATACCCTGTTTTGATGCTCTTATCTCTGCCAGGGTGTAGATTTCAATCATCCTGCCGCATGCTCCTGCCGCTATCACCGATCCCGTTGCTTTCTCTCCACTGTCTGTATGACGGCAGAGCTGTGTGAGCCGGTCAGGAGCTGATTTCATTGGCTCCTGAGCCTGTCATCATTGTTAGCCAATCCCATTGGCTTACATTAATGGACAGGGTCAGGAGCCAATAAAAGTGGCTCCTGACCGGCTCACACAGCTGTGCCGTCATATTGACAGCAGAGAGAGGGACCTGCTGCAATGGGAGAGGGATGTGACTGGTGGGAGGTATGTGTGGCCATTCATCGGGAGGCGCTGTTCGGGGTACCAGCAGTCTCTGGTCCTTAAGGGGCCAGAGGCTGCTGGCACAGAAGTGGTTAAATTTCCCATCTGGCCTTCCAATTGTCCAATCTTTGGCACAGGAAAATTCTCATAGATCCAGATTCCAAGATGAGTTTACCAGGGCTCAGTGGTGCTCGTCACGACCTTGGCAGGTTTTTAATCACGAATACTGACTAGTGATCACGAGTAACTCGTGATTACAAGTCGTTTTTGCTGATCACAAGGTCATAATCGGCAATCGTGATTGGCTGTCGATCATGAATGCTGATCACGAATGCACTCGTGATTGCACTTGTTACCTGACTCGTGATCATGAGTTACTTGTGATCACTAGTCGGTATTCGTGATTAAAAACCTGCCGACTTTAGCAGTTAAAGCGGAATATAACCCTGCATTTCAACTTTGCTCTAAAACATTATTTACAGCATATTATATGCAAAAAGCATTTTTTTTACTAGACCAGCATTGGAACAGTTAAACACATAGGTTTAATGTTCCGTGGAGAGATATGCAGAAGTTCAGATTGTTACATTCTATTTAGTCAAATGTAGCTATTGAGAAATGTTACACACGCTTTGGTTGTCCTCCAGCTCCTTCTCAATGAGAGAGAGTGAGTCACATTCAACACTTAGATACATTTATGTAAACAAAATGTATCTATGTCAGCTTCGGATGCGTCTGCAGAAATCTCCAGGAACTTTAAAGCTCTGTGTAACCCTTCCAATGCTGGTCTAGTAAAAAATATATAATATACTGTAAATAATGTTTTAGAGCAAAGTTGAAATGCAGGGTTATATTCCGCTTTAATAGCAAAGCCGCCTTACATGCTAGAAACACCACATTTGCCAGAAATGTTAACAAGAACAGTGGGGACAAGAGGGAATCCTTATAGTTTTTGAGAAAATCGATTTTAAAGTTTCAAAGGAAAAAAGTATACATTTAAATGCGGAAAATGACAGTTAATGTATTTACCGCACTTAAAGAGACTTTGAAGCGAACAAAAATTGTGATTTTTACCTGGTAGTTTGCTTCAGTAGTCTCAGTAGATGTACACCACTGCATCCCTGACGCAAAACGAGAGGTTTAGACCCCCCATCTTGGTCATGGATTGTGCTGCCATGAGAGGCAGAGCTTTCAGCTGCAGCTCTGTCTCTACTGATGTCAATCGGCTTGTGGATCTCTGCCTCTCCCCGCCCCTCTCAGTGAAGGAAGGGTGAGAGGGGCGGGGAGAGAGGCGATCCACAGCTATTGACCTCATTAGAGGCAGAGCTGCAGCTGAAAGCTCTGGCTCTTTCAGGAAGCGCTGGCCGGATTGCCCCCCGGGGAATTGGATGGGTCTAAAGCCCATATTTTGCGGCGGGGATGCGGCGATTTACATCTACTGAGAGTACTGAAGAGAACTAGAAGGTAAAAATGGCAAATCTTATTTGCTTCAGTCTCTCTTTAACCTATTAATTACCACCTGACTTATTAAAACATCTTGTTTGACCCTGTTAAGTACGGCAACAGGACTTTTAATAAGTCGCTCACTCCCGCCGCCACTCCACGCGTGTGCGCGCCGCTCCCACCGCCGTTTACCATCAGGTATCCGTGTTCCATGATTGGGTAAGAAGACCGAGCGGTCCTCTACCCAATTGCAATGCCTGGAATGAATGGACATGACCGCGACCAGTGGCCGCATCCATTCATAAAACAGGAAGCCGTCACAGTGTAACAAAATGTAAAAAAAAAAAAGTGAACGCTTCCTATGAAACGGGAATGTGTTCACTAGCGCCATCTTGTGGCCAAAAAGTAAAATTACACATACAGGCACATACATACACAAACACATACACTTATGCACAATATTAATAAAATTACACCTCCAAAGCCCCCCCCCCCCCCCCCCCAAAAAAAAAAAAACTTGTAAAAAAATCAGTTTAAAAAAATACATAAATAGTTGTTTTAGGGACTCAGCTTTTATATTTTATGAGGGAATATTACTATAACGTTACTACATAGGGGCTTGTAATTACGGACCAGACAAAACAGAAAAATAACACCTATATTTCACAATAATATATTGTTGCCATACATTGTGATAGGGACATCATTTAAATGGTTTAATAATTGGGACAACTGTGCAAACAAAAGGTGTCAGAATTCATTACAGGAGAACGTTTAATTTTAAAACTATAATGGCCGAAAACTGAGAAATAATGATTTTTTTCCATTATTTTTTTATTTACCCCGTTAAAACGCATTTAGAATAAAAAAATTCTTAGCAAAATGTACTACCCACAGAAAGCCCAATTGGTAGTGAAAAAAACGAGACATAGATCATTTTGTTGTGATAAGTAGTAATAAAGTTATAAGGGGAAAAAAGGAGCACTGACAGGTGAAATTTGTTCTGTTCCATTAGGGTAAAAACCACTTGGTGAACTGGTTAAATACATACTTTTTGGTGTTTCTAGCATGTAAGGGGGCTTTGCTATTAACTGCTAAAGCCAGCAAGTTTTGGTGGGCTTTTAATTACAAATACTTTTTCCTTTGGAACTTTAAAATCAATTTTCTCAAAAACTAGAAAGTATTTTCGAAAAAAAAATCATCTTGTTCCTACTGTTCTTCTTAACATATCTGGCAAATTTGGTGTTTCTAGCATGTAAGGAGGCTGTGCTATTAACTGTTAAAGTCAAATCGTGATCATGGCCATGATCATGGATACCACTTTTAATCACAGTTAAAATCCGAATCGAATTTGGTATCAAGTTCGGATCACGATCACAGCATATCCAGATTTCAATACTGCCATGATCGGATTTACTCAAATCCGTGATTGGGCGTATCCGAGCATCACTGCCAGGGTTGTTTTTTTTTTTTTTTTTCAGAAAAATATAGTGGCAGTCTGCAGCAGCGAGAACTGTCACTGAATCGTCTTCTAGCAAGATTTACAAAAAAAAAACAGGATATACAGTATATATATTATGTATATATATATATCACATTGTTTTCTATATATTTTAAAGGGTAAATATAGAAAACAAATACACTCTTTATCCAGTTTTATGTAGCTTTAATGTAAACAGTGTTTTTGTACATTAAGCCCACACATTATATTTATTTATCTCTCCTGTTTATTAAAACTATGCTAGCTACATTATGAACTCAAATTAGCTGACTCAACAACTATACTTTACTCAATGCCTCCTCTCAGAGCCGGGACGAAGTTCTCCAGCACCCAAGGCTGAGACACCAAAGTGTGCCTTTCCATCCCTCCCACCCTAGCCGTCACACACTGATTGTTATTAGACTAAGTGGCACCCCAGCCCCCCCCCCCCCCCTCAATAACTTAATCTCTTGTTATCTGGCTTGTAGTCACTGCTTTTCTTATTTCTCTCTGCTCCAAACACAATAGGGGAATGATAGCTGAGTGAGTTGTGCGCCCCCTCCTACACTGCGCCCTGAAGTTGGAGCCTCACTCGCCTCTGCCCCAGCCCTACCTCCTCTCTCTTCTCCTGCAGTGTTCATTTTACACATGTTTACACTCTAATCCTGCCCTTGAATTCCCTGGGTGGTAGCATTTTTTTCAGCTCAAAGATGAATAAACCGTTTTATCTAGCGTTTTGTAGAGAGGAGAGTGCAGTGACTTATTTTAACGTCCTCTGGTAGGAAGTGGACTTGTCTCCAATCCACTACCCTCTAGATTGTAAGCTTGCAAGGGCAGGGACCTCTTCCTATTCTGCTGTAATATATTATATACACATATACCAGTATTGTTGATGTATCAAACCACACATTAACTATGTATGTCTCATATATTCAGAGCAGGATCATCCATCCATCCTGCCTAGGTTGCCTGGAGCCTAGTGGGTGTTCAGGAGCCCACCAACCACCTTCTCTGACCTCTCTCGACTTCAGCTTACCAAAAAGACCAAACAGGAGCCCCAGATCTACTATCTTGCCTAGGGGCCCATTACATCTTAATCCATCTCTAATAATAATCATCATCATCATCATCTGTGTGAACAGACTGAAATACTTAAAATATATAAGTATTATTATTTTTTATTTTATATTTTTTTATTTTTATTAAAAGTAGAGGAGTTAAACTATAAGTTAATGAAAATAAGTAAAATCTAGGTGTGTTGTTTATTTGTGGTGCAGACCAGTGAATAAATGAATATTAATGCTTTAATATGACTCGCCACTCTTTGAAGCACCCTTTCCATGATCACAGAGAAAATGTACATTTCAACAATGCCGGCTGCAGAGGGAGCCCGTAGAAAACAGAATGTGATATCTGGCTAAAAGGAGAGCACTGTGACAACAATTAGAATGAACCAAGAATGACTGGGTCACCTCTATGTATAGCAATCTGACTGGCTCTTACAATGTCTTCACGGTGAGATGTCATCAGCAGCATGTTTATTATAATACAGCGGTGGATGCAGCCTGCTCGCCCATTCGCCATCTCACACAGGCTTTCCCTGGGGTGTGAATGAGTCTACGAAATGTGATCAGTATTTTGCACACAGACAAGGATCACAATGCCCCTGCAGTGAAGTTAACCCTTCCCCCACTAGACAATAGACTAATGTCACCCTGTTTGCCCCACAGCAGAAATGCATGACAGGCACAAGACAGAACTGTATTTCATCCTCTGCTAAATCCCTACTCCTTCACATCCTTCTCATTCCTTATTCCCTGGCTTGATGATCTTAACACTTCAGCCTCCCCATAAGCCTTTTAACCTATTAACTCTGCAGCACTCTTTTTAATTAAGTCTCTCATTTCTTCAGGTTAAACCTTTTTTTTTTCCTCCTTAACCATTCTCACTTTCAACCAGTCCCAAATATGGTCTCAAAATTAGCTTTTGCTTTTCTGCGTGGTGCTCTGTCATGCTGATCACACCGTTCTCCCTCCCCATCATTCCACTTTTATCACCAATTAACACTTTCTGTGCCTGCTGGTTTTGCAGAGGGATCTTTGCTCTTTCCATGCTCGCTTCTCCATCTAGCCTCCGCACTTCATATGTGCAGCTAGGTTGTTTCAATACCTAGACAGACGTACAACATAAAGCAACATGCAAAAATACACAGCAGCCAAGTAGCAATCACGGCTCATTGTTCTCACTTCACTAAACAAATACAATGTGAAATTTCCCTGAGTGCTGTGGGATACTGCTCCTTGCAGTGCCTTATTGAAGTATTCTATTCAAAAAATGGGGCAATTCATAAACATCACCAGGGATTAGGAAAACTACATGTCAAAATGATTGGCCGGGCCATTCCAAAGATAATAGTTGCTCAGTTAAGGTACATACACACATTAAATAAAAGTCGTCGGATAATGACTGCTTCGGACAGCAAGACAGCATTAGTTTGCCTTTCTAATGTGTGTGCAAGGTATGACCGACGTTGCTTACCCATTTATGCAGCTGGGACATGAGCCTCACGTCGGCAACAGTAGCTGCTACAGCCACAGGGACGCGATAGTTGCGTCCCTTCTGCTTGGGGGGGCTGTGCGCACAATCGTGCTGACAGATGCCCACGATCGCAATGTTGCCATCAAAAGGGGGCATTAACTGTAGGGGACAAAAGCCCCCTGAGCCAATCCGTACATGTCTGCCGAGAATGAACACTGTTTTAGTTCAAAAACAGTGTTCATTTTAAATAGAGCCGCCGCGCTTCTTCCCGCTTGCCGATTTCCGCTGCTTACTGCCGCTGATCGTTAGATTTATGGATGCGAACAAAGTTCCCATTTATTAATGTCCCCTCTAGGCCACCATGATCGCAGGCATCTATTAATGCCTGTGTCACTTCTAGTTACAATGTAGCAACACACTACTTCCTATAGGTACTTATTGTACACAAATAAGAAGTACTCAATGGGGACATCTTGTGACCAAATAGTAAAATTACACGTACTGACTTTAGGGAATATACATTTTTTAATATGTATGTCAAGAGGAAATATTATTATTAAACTATGGGCTAAAAATTAGTGATGGATGTAAAACTGAAAAAATGCATCTTTATTTAAAAATAAAATATTGTCACCATACATTATACTAGGGATATAATTTTAATGTTGCCATAAATGGGACAAATGGCCAAATAAAATGTGTAGATTTTAATTACAGTAGCATGTATTATTTTAAAACTATAATGGCTGAAAACTGAGAAATAATGAATTTTTCAATTTTTTTCTTATTATTCCCATTATAATGCATTTAGAATAAAATAATTCTTAGCATAATGTACCACCCAAAGAAAGCCTAATTGGTGGTGGAAAAAAACAGGTATAGATCATTTGTTGTGATAAGCAGTGATAAAGTTATCGGGGAATGAAAGGGAGGAGCGCTAAAATGTGAAAATTGCTCTTGTCCATAAGGTGAAAAATACCTGCTGGCTGAAATGGTTTAAGTGTACCTGAGATGGTACACTGAGTCTGATTTATACTGATACTGATGTATACATGATGTGGACCATGGTCTCCCTCACCATCCCCCCCTTCCTGGACACTCCGTTCTCTGATGAAATGCTCCAATAGTTTGGCCATTTGGCCAGTCGAGGTTATTTTGCACATGCATGGGCCGGCTGTGCACCAAGAATAGCTTTACCATCTCAATGATGGTGAACTCTGATTAAGGTGTACCTGAGGCAAAGCTTAGATGCAGATTCACATGATGACCCTAAGAAGAGGGAAGCCTCCCTAATGAGGCTTCCACTGATCCCCTTTGCCACTTGGGGACTATTCAAAGATTACGGACAAGAGCTTTTTGATAATCTGATTGGGGCTGCACTCCTCTCCAAGCACGAGCATGACCACACAGCACCTGCAAGTAAAGCCGTGTTTGTGCATTAAGCTGGAGCCACCCGTGCACAAGCGGCTCCGTACTACTTGGCAGGTGTTGCCATGCTCGGATGGCTGCAGCACAGCTATGCTCATGACAGGTGAAAAGCATGGCCATAATCATCTGGAGGGTATGCCAGTGGCAATGGGGGACCAGAGGACAGGGAGATAAGCCTCATTAGGATCCAGAGGCTTCCCTTTCCTTAGGTAAGTATGTTTTTCTGAACCTGAGCATTGGCTTGGGTTCCTTTAAGCCTATGAGAGCAGAAAGAGACTTGTGATCAGCAGTTAACACAAGCCACTCCCACTTATGCAGCTGACCCCCTGTTAACCACAGGTCAACTATAGCCGCAGTTTCTTTCAGTAAGAGGCAAGATATTCTCCAGTTCTTTCACTGGGCAATTCATTTTATTTTGTATTCATATAGCGCCAACATCTTCTGCAGGGCTTAACAGAGTATTTAAAGTATTGTAACTAACTGTCCCTCAGAGGAGCTCACAATCTAATCACTACCATACTCATATGTCCATTGTACTCTAAGGCCAATTTCATGGAAAGCCTATTAACTTATATGTATGTTTTGGGGATTTTGGAAGGAAACTCAGGCAGACACAGCCAGAACATACAAATTTTGTGCAGATAGTTCCCTGACTGGGAATCAAACTGGGGACCCAGTGCTGTAAGCATACATCCCAACTTTTTGAGATAAGAGGGACACTTAAGCCTCACCCCTAACCACACCCCCAACACTCCCCTAGTCATGCTTACAATACCATAAGAAAAATATGTTGTTTTATCATTTAAACCACACCTTTTTATCCTGGTTCATTTTCCTTAACATTTGAAAATAAGAAATACATCAATTTAAAGAGAGCCCGAGGTGGGCTCATAAAATAAAAAAAAAAGAATTATAATACCTGATCCGGGGGGCTGAGTGGATCACGTAGCAGTTAAAACAGCCGCACTCCACCCCTCCTGTGGGCCGCACTGGCCCACTTTCACTATCGTGACCTCTGGGTTTTGATGCTGGAAAGAGAGAGATCTCTCTTTCACAGCTTGTAGGGTGGCAGGGGGCATGGCCGGGGACAGAGAGCTGCCCAATGGCAGCTCTGGAAAGCCTGCAGGAACGCCTCTAGTGGGCATTTTGAGCAGGGAATCCCTCTCCTCTTTTTACCCTCCGAGATAGTGACAAATATTGTTGTTAATTTCAGGGGGCTATAGCGCGGCAGTGGGGGGTAGAAAGCAGCAGTGTGGGGACACAGAGGCATGTCATGATGCAGAGAACATGCCTCTTTGTCCCATCTGCCCCCCCCACGGAAGCGCCTCAGGTTCTCTTTAAAGGATAGGAATAAAGTTTAGAGTCAATTAAAGACATTTTTCAGTAGATAAAATACATATATTTACAAAGGTCCTGAAAAAGGGACAAATGAATAGGGATGGTTCCGCTTAGGAGAACTCATGGAGGAGCATGTGATCAGTTTGATCAGCTGATAGATTTGTAAGGTTCTGATTTGCTGGTCCTGATCATGTGTTAAACCAGGAAGTCATCACAGCAAATGAGGACCTTACAAATCTATCAGCTGATCAAACTGATCACATGCTTCTCCATGAGTTCTCCTAAGCAGGCGCCTTATGGGTCAGAGGCGGCACCCCGAATGTCCCCCTATATGTATAGAAAGAGCGGGGAATGCAAGTCATTCATCCCCGCCCGTCCGCTTTTGCAATTGCCGGGTCTGTCCTGCAGTTGGCAGCCACATAGTAAAATATATATGATATGTTCCCCCTCCCCGCCGTTGTCCCTGTCACCCCTCCTTCTAGCGCTACTCTTACCCTCCTGGCTCCTGCTCTGCAACTGTGGGGGGTCGTGGTGACACCCCCCTGGCTGTCAGTCACCCAGGGCGCCATGCCCCCCTGCGCCCAATGGTAGGAACGCCACTGCGTATTGGTGATATGGGGGAGGGGAGGAAAGGGTCTGCTTGTATTGGTGATGTGGGGTAGGGGAGGAAAGGGTCTGCTCGTGTTGGTGATGTGGGGGGAGGGGAGGAAAGGGTCTGCTCATATTGTTGATGTGGGGGAGGGGAGTAAAGGGTCTGCTCGTATTTGTGATGTGGGGGAGGGGAGGATGATGTGGGGGCTTTATGGGGGGGGTTGGGCCTGTGTTAGTGGTGTGGGATTGTTGGGGGTGGGGGGTCTACCTTTACCTTGTGTGGACATAGGGCTCGTTCACATCATACGGGCTTCCGTGCACATTTGAAAGCGTGTATGATGTGGTGACATGCAAGAACGGGTGAAGGGCATAGACAGCCCTTCTGCCATTCACATCATATGTGCTGCGCAGCAGTACGATGCGCTATGATGCGCTTGCGTTACTGCTGCATGCATTCTGCCTGCAATCGCAGAGCTGACCTATTCACTGTAATGAATGAGATCAGCAGCAGGTAGTGGCACAGATGGCATGTGATCATACGCGCTGCGTTCCAAAAACACAGCCATGCACCACATAGATGTGAAACTGGCCTTATTCCATAAGAAAATGGAATGTGATTTGGGGGTGTGGCCTGTGCTAAGGGGCGGAGTCTAGGGCGCCAGAACGTCTGTGCCTATAGGCTCCTGAGCTGTAAATCCGGCCCTGGGGCGATCCCTACAATCAGGTCACAAGAAGTTTTCAGTGTCGTATTTGTGATGTGGGGGAGGGGAGGAAACTTTACTGCAACTGTACATGCGCTTGTTGACAAGTAACACACTGAATGCCTTGCATTATGTTGAAAGATTTGTTGTACCATACTGCTAAAGCACCAATGACCACAGTACCATTATAATATGATTGAATTGTGTTACCAGTGGTGTAGCAATTAGGGATGCAGAGGTTGTGACTGCACTGGGGCCCCTAAACCAGAGGAGCCCACTAGGGGCCCTTCTTCACCCAATCTTATTAGCCTTGCATTGGTACTATGCTGGTCAACACCTCAATATGTGCGTTGAATCCTGATCAAACTTTTTCCTTACTCTAAATACACCTTTCTGACACTACAGCTGTCCTCGGTAGGTTATGGGGCTCCATATCAACAGAGTTCTTGGGGCCCCGTATTAAAACTCATACTTGCGCCCCAAGCTTCTTAAAGCACGTACACATGCTCAACCAAACTGCCTGATTGTCATCTAACTTTAGTCTGTTTTAGACTGTTAAACGACAATCAGACATATGCACATGTGCAAACGACTTGACAATTGACTGATAATAGGCTTTTTACATGATCCAACTGTCGATCTACTGACACAACTGTTGGTTTGATATCATGCAGTTGATGCATATGTACAAGTTGTTTGAACAACTTGGAAACAACTTGTACTTGTTTTGAATGTGTAGTCCGTCACTCCGCTTGCGTGCGCAGTATGTAAATGAGTGGGTTGTTTATCCGTCTGGACGTGTGGACATACAGGTCATGTGGTATGTCAGGTCGTGCGGTTCATCGGTTCGTGTGGGTGGTCATGTGGATGCTGTGCGCTAGTTGGACGTTTTGTCCATCAATATGCTATCAATATGATTCGATTATCTGACACAACATACCACAATGCCCCAGCATGAATGAGGCCTACAAGCCCAATCTGTGTCCTGACTGCTTACCTAAGAGCATGATGATCCTATTATAGAACTAATCTTGCATTGTTGCTGACATACAACACCTACAGCCCTGCTCATATAGGCCTCAATTCACTAAGCTTTATCAAACACTTTATCAAACGTTTGATCATTTACCTCATGGGTAAAATCTAATTTTGAATTCACTAAGTTGTTATATATTTATTGAACGTGTTATCGATAAAACATTCGATAAATATATAACACCTTAGTGAATTCAAAATTAGATGTTACCCATGAGGTAAATTATCAAACGTTTGATAAATTGTTTGATAAAGCTTAGTGAATTGAGGCCTAGTGTGCTGGTAACTCTTGCACCTGGTTTACTTCACTACGATTGATATATTAAAATTGTATCTATAAAAGCCCAGCCCAAAAGAGTAAAGCTTTGTACACACTTTCAATTATGACTGGCCAATCACTGATCAATTTTACCACCTCCATGTAGTATGAGGGCCAACATAGATTGAATATTATGAGCAGATTGTGTAGGGAAACCCTCCTACTACATGGAGGTGGTACAATTGGACATTGATTGGCCAATCATAATTGAAAGTGTGTACCAGGCTAAGGTCTGGTACACACATCTTATTTTTATTGTCCAATGATTGGCAAGTTTTACCACTTCCATGTAGCATACACAAAGAATACACAATCTGTTCATAGTATTCAAAATCTGTTGGTCTGTATTCTACATAGAGGCCAAAAATTAGTCAGTGATTGGCCAATCAAAATTGGACGAGTTTATGCACCCTTAAGCTGTCATGAAAAATATAAAGTGGTGCATACACATCCAGTTTTGATTGGACAATTACTGGCCAATTTTACCTCGTCCATGTAGTATGAGAGTTTTCCTACACAATCTGCTTAGTGTCCAAAATCTGTTGGCCATTATGTTACATCGAGGTGGTAAAAGTGGCCAATCAAAGTTGAAGGTGTGTACTAGGCTTTAAGCCTGGTACACACTTTTAATTATGACTGGCTAATCACTGCCCGATTTGACTACCTCTATATAGTATGAGGGTCAACAGATATTGGATACTATGAGCAGGTTGTGTAGGGAAAACCTCATACTACATGGAGGTGGTAACATTTGTCAGTGATTGGCCAATCATGACTGAAAGTGTGTATCGGGCTTTAGATACATATATAGGTGCCTGGGTTAGGATTTAAATAAACCTTTAGATTATAAACAAGAACAAACATTTTCGATGCATCTAAAAAGTACAATGACCATTCAAACAGTAACCTTTTTATGATTTCTTTTTTTCCATACAAAATTAAGGATATGTGAAGAATCAGATCTACAATATTTAATTCATATACAGGCATAGGTACAGCATCATTTACAGACCACAGTAGCCGTAGCAACTAAGTAGCTTAGAACAATCAGAAACATGACGTCAAGCCTGAGTGGTTGCTATGGGTTACAGCATTTTGCACAATACCTGTATTCCTGTATACTGTTATGTATATTTACTTCTTTATTGTTATTTTTTGTTACCTCAATATTATTTTACCAATGACATGTAACTAAAAAATAACTATATTTTGTAAATCACAGAACACAACAGCATACACATGAAAAAGAAAATACTTAGGTACACTGGAAAGAGAACAAGCAATTCATGCAATGTAAGCAATGGATTACCATCAATATGCCTTGCTAATCATCACCCCACTGTGAGGACTGCCTGTGGCACTGGGCTGATGGCTTATCTCTAAAAATCAGGCTCGTGCACCTTACTTCTTATTGCCTAGGCACAGAAAGCTGCTGCACAATGTCAGCATTCACAGGGGGGGGAAGGAGAGCTTGTTGCAGAGCTGGCAGCCTCCACTATCTAAATATTGCATCAATTCCTTTACATTAACACCCATGCCAAGAGTACAAGTGCTAAGGTGCCATTTTTTTGGCTTGGCTGGGATCACACCACGTATTACAGCATGAAGCATGCAGGCAAGGTGAAAGCTGAGCTCAGTAACAGTCTATTCAGGAGCATCATCATAGCAATGGGGGAAAGGGATCCCCAAATGTCTAAGCAGACCTTTCCTGCACATGGCTTCACTGCAGGTAATAATCTGCCCCCCTCCCCCTTCCCCACCACCACCTTGCAAAAAGCCCAAGCACAGCAGGGCAGCACCAGCCAAGCTCTTATATTTGATCCTAATAAACTCAGCAGCAGCATGTCATCGATAATGATTGATCTGAGCACTCTATCTTGATCTAGTGGATCTGCGCGTATGCAAGCTGCAGCTCTGCTTTTTTGGCAATAAGCATCCTCTACTAGTCTTCTTGAAGACTCACCCTTTTACTGGAATCCCAAATCACCTGCAGTTGCTGTATTATTATCTGTATTTATTTATTGAAAAACATTGATTGAAATGTGCTGAGGTTTTATTGCAGTGTGTATGTGTGTGAGTGTGTATGTGTGGTGTGTGTGTGTGTGAGACAGAGAGAGAGGCAGAGAGAGAGGGAGAGAGAGAGGAGGAGGGGGAGAAAGAGAAGCAGTGAGAGCCTGAGGAACACAGCGAAGTCCAGATCTCTTGGAGACAATCAGAAAATGCAGAACATTGCCATACATGCATCCAGATCCTAAAGGTAAGCAAACACACCTGGAATGGACGGAATCTGATGTTTGTTTGCCATATCCTTATTTGATACAGTGGAAAAAAAAATAAAAAAAAGCTTAGCATATTCTAGTTATACCCAATCATCAAAGCTGCAGAGAGCATCCTTTGCAAGTCACATTTCCTCAGGCAGGCTACAAAATCTTGCATCTCCATCAAGTGGACTTCTCATCCGTTCTGTGTGCTAATTATTCACTCCGTTATCTTCCTCTGCTGAATGGATGCAGATTCAAGAATTAAAACACAAAATCACATGTACTGAAGGAAAATGCACGGAGGGTGGGGTGGAGGGACTTGGCAAGCATTAAAATGATTAAGCTCTTGCATAGTTTAGGACAAGCTTCGTGCCTTTAGGAAAATGCCCCCTAAAATAGTTAGTGGCTGTTTCTTTCCTCTGTGCTAAGCTATGTGTTGCTGTTTTTTTTTCTCTAGGTCCGTGGCTGGAAAAAGGCATTGCTAATCCTAGTCAGTATCTAGAAGCTGAATGGTTACTTCATGGATTCTCTTTGTGACTGATCGCTGGAAAAGGGATCTGTCCTCCATCGGCAGCAAATGATCTCTCCCTCCATCCCTCCCCCCCTCCTCCCGTAACCACCAGACACATCCAGCAGCTATCTGACTAAAGAGACCCTCTTCCCGAGCCTGACATTAGCCACCAGCAAACATTATCCCTTGGAAACGCAGCTAACTAGGAGGCAAGAGGGTTTTTCCATACTGGGGGTCTCTTTGATGCAGCTCATACAATCCTCTTCAGCAATCCCCTGCCCTCCAATTTCACTGTGGACTCCCCCTTGCATCCCAGACACAGGAGCGACACAGCAACTTGGACCTGCCCCAGAGCCTCTCTCTCTAGCATCATCTGGCTCTGTGGGTACCACTTCATCTATTCGCTGCTACCTGTTTCTAATTAAGGATCGGCAGAGACTAGGAGAGGACAGACTCCTATATGCCTTCTTCTGTTACACTGGTAGAGAAAGGACACATTCAGCACCTAGTCTGCGTGATCTGTGCCCCGGGATCCCTATTTCACAGCCCCGGATCATTTTCTGGAGGAGATATCTGATTGAGGACAAGAGCACCCAGCAGGAGCAGAGACCATGCTGCGGCAAAGCATTGCAGTACTAATCAGTACTATCGCAAACCTCAGACATTTGCCACTGATATCATAGGTACTGCTGTCTAACACTAACCTGTCATTCTAACTAAGCTCTCTCTTCCTCTTTATTTCATTCTCTGTATGCCATCTCTCTGTCCATCTCTCTCTCTCGCATCGGTGCTGTGGTGTGGTGACAGCATGGGCTATGTGTGACACTGTGACTGTGTACTGGCTTAGTGGAGGCAGAGGTGACATTTAGCTGGTTGCTGTGGGCTAAAATTATGAACAGGTGAGATGCAGATATGTAGAATATGGTGGATTACTCTTGGAAGTTTAGGCAGCTAGTGGAGAGAAAATGCTTCTACGAGCTGTAGTGAATCAATGGAGTTTTTTTTTTCTATTTTTTAATCTGTAATCTGCATTCACTTGTTTGTATGGTTGGTGGCTGACCATAAAAGCAAAATAAATATTAGTTATATGGTGTTCTGATAATCTCTGTGACATATGTGTGTTATAAGTAGTGTACGTGTGTATGTATGTGTGTCTGTGTGTACATGCTCCCATGTACAAATGCACAAACATTTGCAAACACAAGCCCACTCAACACACACACAAAATATTGTGCTTTCTGTGACGTATTTGTATTAAAAACACAATCAGAATGTGTAATGCGTTCACATCCCAGTTGCTATACAGGGTAAATTGTACTGATCATAACATTTTTTCCTATCTGCATGAAGATGAAAGATCTAATATGATATCCCATACCTGTGCATATCTATGCCCACAGGTCATGCTAGTTATGTGACCAAGTGAAATAGAAAGATATGTTCAGATAACCAATGATGGCTATTGGCTAATTTATTCTGATGAAGCATACAGCTAAGATATAAAGATGCTAGGATATAAAGATACAATATAACCATAATCATATCATAAAAGCAATGATATTCTTTATATGAGCTACATAGAGCTCACAATTCTGTGTATACACACATTAACACACAAACTTACATACAAACATGTACACACAACATACCAATGTATAAACTGGTATACAGACGCTGAGTGCTGTTTTTATGCTATGGGACCTAAAATAAGCCATTAGTATTAAGACTGTTTCTTTCTGTTTGTTCAGATGATGTACACCAGCAGCCTGAGATCGTTCTGTCACTGCCTGAAGATGTTTGTGTGGCTTTTTCTGTTCCTTTGCACCCCAATCTCCTCTACAAACCCGGACTCAGAACTGACCCTGGAGATCTGCAGTGTCTGCTCGTGCCTGTCAGTAGAAAATGTGCTTTATGTCAACTGTGAAAAGGTGTCTGTTTACCGGCCAAACCAGCTCAAACCCCCTCCATCTAATTTCTACCACCTGAACTTTCAGAACAATCTCTTGATCATTTTGTACCCAAACACGTTCCTTAATTTCACCCATGCTGTGTCCCTGCAGCTGGGCAACAACAAACTGCAGAATATAGAGGGAGGAGCCTTCCAGGGGCTTAGTGCATTAAAACAGTTGCACTTGAACAACAATGAATTAAAGGTCCTGAGGGCTGACACTTTCCTGGGTATTGAGAACTTGGAGTATCTCCAGGCTGACTACAATTTAATCAAGTATATTGAGCGAGGAGCCTTCAATAAACTACACAAGCTGAAAGTCCTTATTCTAAATGACAATCTGATTTCTGCTCTTCCTGACAATATATTTAGGTTTGCCTCCTTAACTCATTTGGACATTAGAGGGAACAGAATCCAGAAGATGCCCTATATAGGTGTTTTGGAGCACATTGGGAGGGTGGTGGAGCTGCAGTTGGAAGATAATCCTTGGAATTGTACGTGCGATTTGTTGCCCCTGAAGGCTTGGCTGGAGAACATGCCATATAATATCTACATTGGAGAGGCTATTTGTGAAACACCAATTGACTTGTACGGAAGGTTATTAAAAGAGACAAACAAACAAGAATTATGCTCCATGGGAACAGGTAGTGATTTTGATGTAAGGATATTGCCTCCATCTGTGGAGACAACATTTACCACGCCTGGAGGGCACACTGGTCAAACTCCACAAAAGGCCACAAAGCCTCCTAAGACAACAAATTCTTCTAAGAACTCTGGAATAGTGTCTGGGAAATCTGTCTCTAATCACAATCTCAGCCAGATAGTGTCATTTCAAACCAGGGTTCCTCCTCTTTCTCCCTGCCCATCACCTTGTGTTTGTAAAACTCATCCTTCTGATTTGGGATTAAGTGTTAATTGTCAGGAAAGGAATATAGAGTCAATGGCTGAACTCTCACCTAAGTCCATAAATGCAAAGAAGCTGCATGTCAATGGGAATTACATCAAACAGGTGGAACAGGCTGATTTTTCTGAGTTTGAAGGTCTGGATCTGCTTCACTTAGGAAGCAATCAACTGACTACGATTCAAGGAAATGTATTTTGCAACCTTACAAACCTAAGGAGGCTTTATCTCAATGGAAACCAAATTGAACGCCTGAGCCCTGAGATATTTAATGGTTTGCACAACCTCCAGTACCTTTATCTGGAATACAATCTGATAAGAGAAATATTGGGGGGGACCTTTGACTCCATGCCAAATCTTCAGCTACTTTATTTAAATAACAATCTTTTGCGGAGCCTGCCAGCTTATATTTTTGCAGGTGTGCCGCTGGCTAGGCTGAATATAAGGAATAACCATTTCATGTATTTGCCTGTAAGTGGCGTTCTTGACCAGCTGAAATCACTAACACAGATTGATCTGGAAGGGAACCCATGGGACTGCACTTGTGATTTAGTAGCTCTGAAGCTTTGGCTGGAGAAGCTGAGTGAAGGTATTGTCATGAAAGAGGTCAGATGCGATACACCTGTGCAGTTTGCAAACATTGAGCTAAGATCACTGAAAAATGAGATTCTGTGTCCCAAGCTGGTAAACAAGCCACCCACGCAATACACCAGCCCAATTCCTGCTGTCACTTTCACAACCCCATTGGGTCCTATCAAAAGTCCACCTGGGGGACCAGTCCCACTGTCTATTTTAATACTTAGTATATTAGTAGTGCTTATATTAACTGTTTTTGTTGCTTTCTGCCTTCTTGTTTTTGTTCTGAGACGTAATAAAAAACCTACAGTAAAGCATGAAGGCATTGGGAACCAGGAGTGCAGTTCCATGCAGCTCCAGCTAAGAAAGCATGACCAGAAAGCCCTTAAGATGGATGGTATCTCTGCAGAAACCTTTTTTCCACAAACCATTGAACAAATGAGTAAGAGTCATACTTGTGGCATACAGGACCCTGAAATGGGATTTCCATTTACCGATCACCATGGGCAAAAAATGGTCCTCAGGAATATGACTGACAAAGATAAGGATCTATCACATGGGGATTCAAGAAAAAGACTTAGCACAATCGATGAACTGGATGAGTTCTTTCCAGGAAGAGACTCCAATTTATTTATTCAGAATTTTTTAGAAAGTAAAAAAGAATATAATAGCATAGGAGTCAGTGGCTTTGAGATACACTATCCAGAAAAGCTACAAGATAAAAAATGCAAGAAATCTTTAATAGGTGGGAACCACAGTAAAATTGTAGTAGAGCAGAGAAAGAGTGAATATTTTGAACTCAAAGCCAAACTTCAAGGCACACCTGATTACTTACAAGTCCTTGAAGAACAAACAGCACTCAGCAAAATGTAGGTATTTCAGACTAAACCATACTGGAGACAAAAATTCAGTGATGAAAAGTGCCTTGGTAGACTAAACTTCCAAATATTATCTATATATAGGCATAGATGCAGGTGATTTCACAAGAGTCCAGTTGCTTATGTTGCTTATGGTTGAAGAAATTCCTTTGTAGGTTCTCATTTTTTTCAGATCATCTCATTTCTGGACCTCTAGGATTGCACCAGACACTATTGCCAAAGGGAAACTTTATGACAAACAAAATTAACCTCAACACCAGAGGCATCTACTGTATATTTTGTACCCAAATGCAAACTTCTGTCGCCCTGTGATTGGTCATTGCAACAATTAAAATACAAGCAAAAACCTGTAGCCAAGGTTATCTCTCCACACTAAGTGTCTACTCCCAAATGGATAAAGCTGGAAGAAAGGTCTCCGTCTTTGTCTAAGCCTACACACTAAAAAAAAAACCTTAGGCAAGCAAAAAGCATGCAGAGGAACGTCTGTTTCTGTTAAACAGTCTGATTATCTTTAACTAGAGGAAAAAAAAGGAAGATCATGTCAAAATGTGCAAGTGCATAAACCCATGCGTTACAATTCTACAAAAAAAAATAAATTCAGTCACTTGAACCATCCTTGTCTACACCTTAAAATGGATATATATCACAATTATTTAACAAGATATTTTTTTTTCTGCAAAATGTGAATTGATTTAGGCTTATCTATAAAAAAAAAGAAGATAAACATATTGTTATTTGCAATCAGATAGGTTGCATTGATTTTCTTGATATGCTTGCTATGTGAGCGAGGGTTAAAGTATTTTTTTAAAATAGAAAACAAATTCATATCTATGAAATAATTTGTATACTAAATAGAAAATATATGTACTCCTTAATATGTATTTAAATGCCTGACTTGTTTCTGTGATCACAATGCATTAATCTTTAAAAAAAAAAAGGAAAAAAAAAAAAAAAAAGCTAAACATTGAGATACCAAACCGATACAGGAAATGATTGATGTATAACTGACTTGATATGATGTGATCAGGTACACAATAAAGGTTGTCCACATATATGCTTTTTTTGGATTCTAGAATTCTATTATGGTATGTTTTGAGCTATATATGTGCTATTACACACGTATCTATCTCAGCTTTTATGATGGTGTTGCCACAGTGGTTGGTACAAGATACACTTGTGTTACTTTTAACCCCGTATCTACGCAAATGATGAAAAGTGTATTGCATGGTTTAGCCAGATTCTGTACGAGTAATCTGTGAGCATTGCTTAGAGGAATGTAAAATTGCTTGTAAGTGTTCCTGGATTGGCACCTTGGTTTGACCTTTGCTGCAAAAAATTGCTTGACAATTAGAAAGTGTATTGTTTGGACAGATGGTTGCATTGCTGTACCATTTACTAAAAAAATTTAAATAAGAGAGGTTGCTGTAAGCATAGACCTAGAAGATGGTGCCTAAGCTGTGTTCTGGTACTGCAAAGGTAGAGTTTACAGATCAGTGCTGCATGATATATTCAGAATTGATCTCTTTCTGCAGAATATGATGAAGCAGTGCTAGCAAGGGCTCGCTATAAGTTTGTATGTATCACTGTCACTCTAACTGAACCGTATATCCTATATAATACCCTGACAGCATATTGGTATTTTAAAAGCATTCTTTCATTGTATTCATCTATGCTTGACATTCCAGATTTTTCCAGTAAACCAACAGTAAAACAGGTATTTAGGCTGCCATCTTTATTTTCATTTAAAGCAAACCTGTAGCGAAAATAAACATATGAGATGATGAAATTTATGTGTAGAGTACAGCTAAGAAATAGAATATTGGCAGCAAAGAAAAGAGTCTCATACTGTTTTCCAATACAGGAAGCGTTAAAAAAAACTTCAGTTGTTATCTATGCAAAAGAGCTTCTCTGAGCTATTTCACCCAACTTGGGTCGAATACAATCCTGTTTTCTGAAGCACTGAAACAGTCAAGAAACAGTGAAAGACAGCTTGAGATAAGGTATTATTGCAGGGGAGTTCAAAAGAGTAATTAGCTCTGCTCTGTTTTATAGCTTAAAATAGAGAGTGTGGTTTGTAAACTGCAAATACGACAGAATGATGCAATGTTATGTAAAAAAAAAGCTAAACTGAAGATAAAAGCATGAGACTCTTTTCTTTGCTACTAATGTTCAATTCATTATCCATACTACACATACAATTCATTATATCATAAGTTGTTTTTCTTTTGCTTCAGATTTGCTTTAACCACTTGAGGACCCACCCTTTACCCCCCCTTAAGGACCAGCGCTGGTTTAGGTGATCTGTGCTGGGTGGGCTGTGCAGCCCCCAGCACAGATCAAAGGGCACTCAGAGCGATCAGATCGCCCCCCTTTTTTTCCCCACTAGGGGGATGATGTGCAGGGGGGGTCTGATCGCTCCTCCTGGCTGGCATTTTGCGGGGGGGGGGCACCTCAAAGCCCCCCTCCGCGGCGAAATCCTCCCCCTCCCTCTCCTACCTGCTCCCCCGGGAGATCTGGGCTGCACAGGACGCTATCCGTCCTGTGCAGCCAGTGACAGGACGTCCCCTGTCACATGGAGGCGATCCCCGGCCGCTGATTGGCCGGGGATCGCCGATCTGCCTTACGGCGCTGCTGCGCAGCAGCGCCGTACAAATGTAAACAAAGCGGATTATTTCCGCTTGTGTTTACATCTAGCCTGCGAGCCGCCATCGGCGGCCCGCAGGCTATTCACGGAGCCCCCCGCCGTGAATTGACAGGAAGCAGCCGCTCGTACGAGCGGCTGCTTCCTGATTAATTAGGCTGCAGCTGGCGACGCAGTACTGCGTCGCTGGTCCTGCAGCTGCCACTTTGCCGACGCACGTTATGAGTGTGCGGTCGGCAAGTGGTTAAAGAGACTCTGTAACAAAATTTTCAGCCTTATTTCTTCTATCCTATAAGTTTCTATACCTGTTCTAATGTGGTCTGTGTTACTGCAGCCTCTTCTAGTTACACAGTGGCTGTGTTATCTCTGTTATATGATCTAATCTTCTCTCTTCTGTCGGCTCTGTCGGCTGAGGCTGGAATGTGTGGAATGTGCTGCACTGCTTGTCATTGGCAGAAGCTATACACACCCTCTCCAAGCTCTGTATGAGTCAGAGACTGAGCTACTCTCAAGCCTATCACACTCTAGTTAGAAGCCATGTCTTTTGTTTGTAAACATTGCCTAAAACTGGCAATTACAAGATAGGATTGCAGCAGGGAGTAGCAGAAACAGCACAGAGGGGCCCAGGAGAACATAATGAATAGAATGGTATGCTTTTTATTGTAAGAATTTTAGAGTACAGATTCTCTTTAAAGCGTTCCATTGGTTAAAGCTGATCCTCTTAAAGAGAGTCTGAAGCGAGAATAAATCTCGCTTCAGACCTCATAGTTAGCAGGGGCATGTGTGCCCCTGCTAAACTGCCGCTATCGCGCCGCTAAACGGGGGTCCCTTCACCCCCAAATCCCCTCGGTGCAGCGGTGGAGCACTTCCTGGTTGGGGCAGGGCTAACCGCCGCAGCCCTGCCCCACGCACGTCTGTCAGCGCGTATCTCCGCCTCTCCTCTGCCCCTTCCAGTCTTCCTTCACTGAGAGGGGTGGGGGAGAGGCGGCGATGCGCCGCTGATACACGCGACTGGAGGCAGGGCTGCAGCCGTTAGCCCTGCCTCCAGGAATGACCAAGTCTGCGACCAAGTCTTGCGGGGGTGGGTTTGGGGGTGAAGGGACCCCCGTTTAGCGGCGCAATAGCGGCGGTTTAGGAGGGGCACACATGCCCCTGCTAACTATGAGCTCAGAAGTGAGATTTATTCTCGCTTCAGAGTCTCTTTAAGGTAGCTACTAACCATACAATCAGATTAATAAAATCGATCCAATTTTTGGATTGATTTAATTAATCTAATTGGATTGCTTAGAAGATTTTTGTCCATTAACGGTCCCAAGCAATCATTTCCGATCATTCATATGAAGAATCAGTCAAAAATGATTGTTCGGCACATTGCATCATTAGAGGCCACCTTAACACTTTCTCATTTCTCACAGTCATAAACTTGAAGTACATTCGTAGAGAAAGATGGTAACCTTTGCATTTTTCTCACTGCAGTTCTCCTTTTATACTTGAGCAATTCTATATAAAGCAGAGATAAGATGGATGTCATGTCTGTTATTCAGGAAGGATTGTGCACACTAATGAAAAGTATCAACATGTGCTGAAGCATATTATGTTGCACCCACAATGTGTGTTTGTCTGTGCATTTAGGAAGGGCATAGGCAGAAGTACACAAAAGGAAACATTATGACCAACATCACGTCATGCATTTTCCTAGGTATTTTTGTGTACGTATGTTAAACAGTGCCTTGATCTGAAGAGGCCATTTTGTTGGATGTATACTGGGAGGGACTTATCTCCTTCCCACCATCTAAAGTACTGAACACCCATTATTTCTCTCCCTCCCTCCATGCTCACATAGAGGAAACTGCAAGGAGCCGTAATGGTCACATGACTACTGCTGCATCATAATAAATTGAACTTTTAATGAGTGTGTTTGGTAGTGTATTGAGAGTGTGATTGTTAGTATATTGAGAATGTGATTGGTAGCGTACTGAGAGTGTATTCGGTAGTGTATTGAGAGTATGAGTGGTAGTGTAATGGGAGTGTGACTGGTAGTATATTGGGAGTAGGAAAGACAATTGGAGTATTAAAGACTTTTGCTGGATTGGGGTTTTGAAAAAGGAGCCACCACCTGCATTTTGCTATGTTGACAAATCCGCATTGTCTATTCTGTAAATAGCCGATGCTCCTGCTCTTGCCAACTTTAGGTGATCTAAAAATTACTGTTTATTAACCTATTCTGTTAGAGAAATCATCAGGCAGTTTAGAGTAAAATATAGTGTGTGTGTGTGTGTGTGTGTGTGTGTGTGTCTCTGTGTGTGTGTGTGTGTGTCTCTGTGTGTGTGTGTGTGTGTGTGTCTCTGTGTGTGTGTGTGCGTCTCTGTGTGTGTGTGTGTGTGTGTGTCTCTGTGTGTGTGTGTGTGTGTGTGTGTGTGTGTGTGTGTGTCTCTGTGTGTGTGTGTGTGTCTGTGTGTGTGTGTGTGTGTGTGTGTTAGCATATGTATACTGTTCCACGTTAAATGCAGTGTTCTAAAATGCTGAGGGGGTGAGATGTGTGATAATTATAGGCCTTTTAAATGATGCAAACTGATAGGGAGTTGTATCTAGGAGACGGGGCTTGAATAAAATAATATCATTCTTCTATATGGCATACTTTTCTTGGAATGTCTGAGATAATTAGAGAATTTCCATCACCCGATGTAATGTATATTACACATTGATTGCTGCGAATTGTAAGCATGAATTAATGCTTTGCTTAGTTCTGCATGGGATAAACATAGATTTGAAAATCACAGAAGTCTAGCATTTGGCAGAAGGGTTTTTGATACACTACAATAGACCTTCATGCTCTTCTAAAACTCAATTAGCTCTTTAGCCAATAGAAACCAGTAATGGCTCTCTCCGTGGTAACAGAAGATACAACGGGGCATATTTACAAGCAAAACAATAAGAATACCACTACTGGATCATCCCTGCATATCACAGCACTACACATAATAATCCGATCTAATTCTAAGCACTAGTTCACACTGCAAGTCACATACTAGGATTTAGTAGTGCTTTACAGCAGTAACAAAATGCCAGGAAAATATACATTCCATTGTTCTCAGCCAGACTGGCTCACAGTACAAGCCAGGACTAACTGGCTTTTCCTAAACTCTAACTTCAGGTTTTTTTAGTGGCACTTTCTGGTGATGTGACCAGGGCCATTTCTGTCTATTTGTAGCCCCAGCAGGCACCTTTTGGGGTCCCTCAGTTGAATAGGGCAATGATTTCCAACATGAATTTGTTTTGCAGGCATTAATTGATTATATACAGAAATAAAATACACGTACACAAATAATACTTAGATAGATACACCTCACTGGCCCAAACTCACTGAAACCACATAAAAAAAACTTTACTTATTAGGCTGCTTTCACATGAGCAACTGACAGGTGGTGAACTTACCGCCTGTCATCTTCTCTCCTGCACCGACTGAGCGCTTGTTGCGCTCAGTACCGGCGCTAGATAGGCGGCCCTCCATGGAGACGGAGTTCAATTTAAATGCAGCTGTATTGCAGCGGTAGTAACACCATGGGCTTGATTCACAAAGTGGTGCTAACTGTTAGCACGCCTGTGAAAACCCCCTTAGTACGTCTTTATGCGCGTAAAACTTTTATGGGCACTGCACATTGCGCAGGGCGCTCCGTGCGAAGTGCCCATTAAAGCCTATGGGACTTAGCACGCGCATAGGACTTTGCACGCGCAAAACTTTACGCGCGGTGCTTAGCGCGCGATCTGATTGAGAAAACCAGTGCTAACCTACTTAGCACCCTGTTTAGCGCGCCTAAAGACTTTAGACGTGCTAAGTAGGTTAGCATCGCATAGTGAATCAATCCCCATGTGTTTCAAAAGTCTGCGGCCATGATAAGTTTCGACATGTCCCGGTCCTCTGCTGCCCGCTAACACCACCACATCTCAGTGCTTAAGACACGTGTGGTGTTACTACCAATTAAATCTGGCTGCATTTAAATTGCACCCAAAGTGCACTGGCGGGTGGAAGACAGGAGACTAAACTGCTCGACGAGATGAAAGAGGCCTGATTGTCATGATTGCCTCTTTGCTTTACTAATCAGCAGTGTCCATTTAGGTGTTAAAATAACCATCCACCTCTTTTTTTAAAGGGAACCTAAACTGAGGAGGAGATGGATTTTTCTTTTTAAAATAATACCAATTGCCTGACTCTCCTGGTGATCCTGTGTCTCTAATACTTTTAGCCACACCCCCTCAACAAGCATGCAGATCAGGTGGATTAGCTGCATGCTGGTTTCAGGTGTGTGACACAGTCACTACTGCAGCACATAGATCAGCAGGGTTGCCAGGCAACTGGTATTGCTTAACAGGAAACATCCATATCCCTCTCAGTTTAGGTTCCCTTTAAAGCACACCTGAACTGAGAGGGATATGGAGTCTGACATATTTATTTACTTTTAAATGCAGATTGCCTTGCTGTGCTACTGAGCCTCTGTCTCTAATACTCTCAGCCATAGAGCCTGAACAAGCATGCCAATGTTTCTGACTGAAGTCTGACTGGATTAGCCACATGCTTGTTTCCAGTGTGAGATTCAGACACTATTGCAGCTAAAGAGGTCAGCATGACTGCCAGGCAATTGATATTGTTTAAAAGTAAATACATGTTGTAACAACCAGATCCCTCTCAGCTCAGGTGCACTTTAAAGGATCTAGCCAGCAGTTGGGTATAGGAATTCCATAAAGCATAGTGTATAAAACCAGCCCTGGCTGTAACCTTAATAGAAGTCAAAAATGTGTTTCAGTGTTGGTGAAATCAAATAAATGCTAATCAGTACCAAAAACACTTGCTTTATCAGTGTTTTCATTGTGAGTGAGCCCTTAAAGCAAAACTATGGTTTGGGATAATATACAATTTAAAGCATGTCTCCTAACTCAGTACTGATTATATAGCTACTCAACATGCCTTTGACCCAAAATAATGTCCCAAATATCCCAAAGTAATATCATTTGACACCCTTCACCTCTAGGCCACATTCAGCTATTGTAGAAGCTTTCATCTTGTATAATAATGTAGTATCCAGTTCGGTTTGTAAGAACCACAGTGCTATGTTTATACTGCCCAGTTATGACACATATTTGTACCTTTGCATATTGAAGACAAAATTAGGAACAATTAGCAGGCAGCAGCAGCAGCATCACTAAGGAGTTTGGGGCCCCAGTGTGAGTTTTACATGGGGCCCCAAGCACTCTATTGATATTGATCCCCAAAACCATGTCAAAGACAGCTGCAGTGTATGAGAGGTGTATTTAAAGTCAGTAAACAGTTTGTTAAGGAATACCACTATGCAGAAGTGTTCATTACCAACATAGCACCAATGCAAAGCTGATAAGATGGATGAAGGAGGGATCCTTAGTGGGCCCCTCTGATTCAGGGGCCCTAGTGTGGTCACAACCTCTGCATCCCCTATTGCTATGCCACGGATTAGCAGCCTAGATAACTCTGAAGTGTGGTTCTGCACCTCACAGCTCAGTGACTAATAAGCCTACAAGAAAAAAAAGAATCAAAAGTAATAAGGACTGTCGCCTGGCAAGGATCAGGTCTCAATCAACTAGGGGCCAGTGAGGGGCTATGGATAAACAGACATGCTGTTTGTGTCCAGACTACTTACACATTATGTCGCTATGTGGTGGGAGCAGTGCATGAGAAGCATCATAGAGTGGGCAAGGTGATTGGGGGGAGAGCAATGCCCTTGGCCAGCTTTTAGCAGAGATGATCTGCAAGGCAAATCACTCGCCAATGAGCCAAGGGAGCTTGGGAACTGCTTTACATGTGTTAGATTCTCAGCAGAGGTGGTCGTTATTGGCCACCTCATTTGCGTTTATTCTAATTTGTGCATGTAGCTTTACAGTATTAGCCCTTTCAGTCGCTTTTTTTTTTTTTTTTTAGTTTGTCATTGAAACTTCTTATAGAGAGTTTAACCTATTAAAGCAGAGGGGTGAATTTGGCTGTAGTTCTGTTCTAGGAATCATTTCATGTTTCGTGAAGATTGTATTTCTATAACATATTTGTGACTTCTTACCTACGTCACTGATACTGGCTACCAATAAGGTAGTTATTTAGTGATTCTGCATGGCGCAATGATGCAAAATAATAAGAAAAAAACACATAGATAATGAATGAGAGGGCAGGACACCCGTTTATTATAAAATCTATCACTGATGGGTACCAAGGGATTGACTGAAGCTACTGTAAAGCCCCATACACACACTCAACAGCAGTCTTTAATGCAGCACAATTGTTGAACAACTTTTGTTGTGAAACAAGTTGAAACAGCTAAAACAAGTATTTTGCTATTGTTCAAAAAGCTGATAAGACTGATAAGAAGCCAATCCAACTGTTGGATTGACTTCTTATCAGTCTGATCAGCTTTTTGAACAATAGCAAAATACTTTTTTTTTAGCTGTTTCCACTTGTTTCACAACAAAAGTTGTTCAACAATTGTGCTGCATGAAAGACTGCTGTTTAGCGTGTGTATGGGGCTTAAGTGAAGCACAGACAATTTACTGGTAGAACATTGCAATCTATTAAGCCCCATACACACGCTCAGCAGCGGTCATTTATGCAGCACAGTTATCAAACAACTTTTGTTGTCAAACAAGTAGAAACAACCAAAAAAAAAAAGTTTTTGCTATTGTTCAAACAACTGATGAGACTGGTTTGAACAATAGCAAACAACTTTTTTGGGGTTGTTTCAACTTGTTTCACAACAAAGGTTGTTTGATAATTGTGCTGCATAAAAGACAGCTGTTGAGCGGGTGTATGGGGCTTAAGGTTGTGATTTTACAACACAATAAATACATGTGGTGTTGAATGTAAGAAACCATATGTTTCTATCGGCAACAACACACCTTTATTCCGGCACCAGCAACTCATTAGTAAGAGCTGCAAACACGACTCTCATCACAGCAAACAGCATAGGAGATAGAACTTCTTTAGACGTCTTCCAAGTTCCAAAGTGTTTATTCAGTAAACAGATATACAGATACAGTTTGTTACATCTTAGCAAAGCAGATTCTTCTGTAGTAAGTCCATGGCGTTACAGCTTCTTGATTACCTTCCTGTTGAAGGGTAATCAGGTCATCTTCTGTCTATACTACGTTACATCTAACTACCAAACCCTGAGGCCTATCTAATATATACAGCATATGTTATAGAATATGACACAACATCATTGGATAGAAGTCAAGGGTTGGAGAAAGCCAGGAGAGAGAAGCAAAGGTGTCTCTCCTCAGTCTGTGACCCCTTTTAATACCGGTCACCAGAGAGTTAAATATGACATCATCTGAGCCATCCTCCCAAACCTACTATTGGCTCAGACCCCTTGTGATGTCATGATGCACACCTACTTAATTAATATTCCGCTCGGTCTATAACCTACATACAAAGAATGTTATGTTTGGTAAATATGGCCTGTGTTTACCTTTAGGTCTCCTAACCGTCTGGGGCAGTTTAGGCCTGTGGCCTCCCTTCAGGGACATGTTCAGGACATATTCCTGGTAACTGCTTGCATCATCGCTTCTGCGAGAGCCTCTTCTTAAAGGTATACTCTGCGAACAAGCCTTTTACCTAAAACTCAGTCCAAATAACTGAGGCCTACTTAAATTATAACATTGAACATTTTTTAACATCATACATTTATTACAAGTAGGCATCCAAGGCTGGCCTTAGGGTTCATTTTGACCTATACATAATCTTAGTATGGTGCACTGTATGACTCATCCTCCATTTCCCTCCATGGCAGCAAACACATGTATTTATATCACGTTTATTTAAACTACTATTAAATTACATTTGAAAATTAAAAGAACTAAGTATGTTTATGTACATTAAAAATTATTTGCATGTGAGTAGTTCACCAGATATAACATATACTGAAAGAAGAGCAGGGTTAAAAAAAAATTCCATTATTTTTTGAGATTGCTAATAGGTACATTTGTTGCTACCTATTGTGTTTCATAAGAAGCAGAGAAGAATGTCAAGTTGAATGTATCAATATGTATTAGAGTAGTTGGTGCCCTCCTCTTTAACTCTATTTATAGCGCTGAGTGCGGCTGCACATATCAAAGATCTTGTAGATTTTTTCATTGTCTAAGCAGATTCTCTTTTTTGGAGAGAAGATAACAATGAAAAGACGGCATTTTTGTCTTCTTTTTATTATTATTATTATTATTATTATTATTTGTACTGTATGGTAGAGGTGAAACTTCTAACAAGTTTGCCTGCTGTTGCTTACTTTATTTGTAAAAAATCTAGGCACAAGTTGTAGCCCATAGCTCCATAACATGCACCTACTTAACCTCTTGAGGACTGCAGGGCTAAACCCCCCAAGTGACCAGGCCATTTTTAGTAAAATTGGCCACTGCAGCTCTAAGGCCAAGCTGCAGGGCCGCACAATACAGCACACAAGTGACCCCCCCCCCCCCTTTTCTCCCCGCCAACAGAGCTCTCTGTTGGTGGGGTCTGATCGCATGGGGGATGTTTATTTATTTTTTAATAAATATTAATGTCAGTTTTTTTTAATAAAAATACCTGTCTCTTTAAGTTTCTTCCCTCCCTCCCTCCCCACAGCCAGCCAATTGCGGCGATCGGCTGTCATAGGCTTCTGCCTATGAGAGCCGATCGCTCTTTTGTCCCCCAGGGGGACAGCCGTGTGACACGGCTGTCCCCAGTACAGCGCTGCTGCCGATTGCAGCGCTGTACATAGAAATAGATGGCGATCACGCCGTCTAACAGTCTCCCGAGTGGCAATAGCCACTCAGAGACTGAAGGTGGGGCGGAGCTCCGTCCCCCAAGCAGGAGATGCGCGCGCAGCATGCAATCTCCTGCATTAGCTGGCCCCAGGACTTTACGCCAATCGGCGTTAGGCGTTCCTGGGGCTGGAAGAGGTTGAACACTTCCAAATGTGTTATCCTTCCACACTATATACATACTAAAAAAAAAAGGTTTTTGGTTGCCATACAGACCATCATGTACATTCCAACAGATTATTACAAAAGTGCCTCTGTCTTCTTGAGCAGTAAAATATATTATAATTGTGAGCATGTTCTTGTTAGGGATGGTCACCGAGATGCTGATCATTTTAAGTTGATACAAATATAATGCTTTGTTTATGCAAATGTACCGTATGCGGCTTGGAAAACAAAACCAAACATATGTCTATTAATGCAGAAACATTTGCATCTCACTGACCATCTTTACTGTCTATGTAATCTTAGGTGTATGCAATAGGTGAAAGCGTATCTCTGGTAAACACAAACAAAACTAAGAAACAGTATCACTTTCAGTTGTTGAAGTTGATAGTTCTGTGCAGATCGCTATAGGAATACTTACTGAAAAGAGAGAGTCAGGGAAATCTCCTTTGAGCTTATTTACATAATATCTTTGAGGCAGGGAGCTAGCAGAATCACATGTGTTTTCCACATAGCACATAGCAGAAAATGTGTGTGATTCTTTTTAGCGTGCTCCCTGACTAAGAATAGAATCAAGTGTCAACCACAACCAATACATGGGAAAATAAGTGGTGAGGGGCGGATTTTGAAGCACTGGAGAGAAAGTGAGGATGCTAACAAACAGTGTGGATATGGAGTTCTACTGAGATCATGATTTTCATATATATTTTTTTTTAAAATAGGTAGTTGTATTTGCCCTATGCAGGGCAAACAGGAGCAGTGGTGCTGAAACATTGGGAAACTGCACATTTACTTTAACCTATAGGCAAGGCAGCAGTGGGACTGTAGATACAGGGGCATTTAACCACTTCTCTACCACAGGTTTTTTCCCCTTCAAAAGCTCTTCCCATTCATTCGGTAATAACTTTATCACTAATTATAACACTGAAATGATCTATACATTATTTTTTACGGGAAAAACTAGGCTTTCTTTGGGCAGTACTTTATGCTAAGAATTATATTATTTTATACTGATTTGACAGGGAAGAAGAAGAAAAAAATGAAAAAAATCACCATTTCTCAGTTTTCAGCCATTGTAGTTATAAATAAATTGTGCTATTGTAGCTAAAACAGACACATTTTATTTGCCAATTTGTCCCGGTTTTACAATGTTTAACTTGTGTCCCTAGTACAAAGTATGGCGATAATATTTTATTTTGGGTGAGGGGTGAAGGAGTTTCAAAAATAATGAAAATGTGCTTAATGTTCCTATGGTAAATGAATAATGGTGTATTTGGAAGTAGTTTTACTTTTTGGCCACAAGATGGTGCTATACGTACTCAGTTTTCTAAAAATAGACAGCAGAACCAAATATTTATATGTGTTTATAGGTGTTTGTAAATAAGGACGTAGAAAAGCGTGGCAGAAGTTGCTAAGTGGTTAAGCAACTTTTACATTGCCTCTTACCCCACTCCACTCACAAAAAAATAGGAATGCTGAACCCCCCTTGAATCTGATCCCAATAACATCAGTACAGAGTGGAGAATTTTGTAATAATGATTACTATTATGGAAAGCATTTCTAGTGGCAATCATTACTACTACAACACTGATAAAGAGCATATGTGGTGGCTGATGCATGGTTTAGATGGGTCCTCTGGAGAATTGTTTTATGATACAATCTCATACAATATTATACTGTGGTACGTATATATATATATATATATATATATATATATATATATATATATATATATATATATATATATATATATATATATATATATATATATATATATGTGTGTGTATATTAGCCTATCGCATTATTAGGAGATGTGGTTAGAGATAATGGCAGTTGGTGCTGTATGTTTTGTTTTTTTCATGTCTGCCAGTAGTGAAGATGATGATGTGCAGGCTGATCGTGGATCAAACAATATGAACAAATTACATGGCTATATCAATAACTTCTTGATCTCTTATCTCTTTTTTACTTCTCACTTTGCAGTGTATAGTTTATTTTTCCCTCTTTTCGCTACAGTTCCTCTTTAACCATTTATGCCACCTGGACATGGTTGTTATGTCCAGGCAGCTGCTGCTGTGCTGCGGAGCACTCCCATGTGCAATCCCGTGTCGCCCCCGTTATCCCAGAGATCAATGAATAGGAATATAGTCCCCATTCATTGATCTAAGTCCCTGGTAAAAAGGCCGATGGCTTCTTTTCAGAGGCCACAGTCTTTCTGAGGAAAAAAAAAAAGTTCCCCTTTCTCCTTATACTTCCTGGAATTTTCCAGGTTTAAAAAAAAAAAATTCACTGTGGCCATCTTGTGGCCAAATAGTAAAACTACATCTACATACTTTTTTTTATAAAACAAACACACATTATTACATTTAAAATTAACTGTTTACTGTCATGATCGCTGCTGCAGCAGGTATTGCTGGAAGTAGTAGTGCTGCAGCTCAGGCAGTTCTGATCTCTTTCCATGCAAGCTGCATAGCTTTGTCTGCCTTTCCCTGCTGTCAGCTTGTGACTGATTATCATTCACCTGTGTGGGAATCTGCATGTCTGCTCCCATTGGATGACCTCAGTATAAAGATCTGCTTCCTGCAGGACTCCTCGGGTTTTCATAGCTTCAATTTAAGCCTGTCTTGCTGTTGCTTCAGCCCCTGATCGTGTTTCTTGTTCTAAAGATACTTTGCTGGTCTTGCATCATAGATTGGTTCATTGCCAATATATATGCATACCAGCACGTTTATTATTTTCCTTGTATTCGTGTTACGTTGATACATCAGTGTCGCTGATGTATACGTACACGAACTGTTTATATCCTGTGTTCAGTTAGTCAGCTTTCCAGCACGTTTTGGTAGTTTGCGCGTATCGTGATCACCCGTGCTGAGTTAGTTATTCCGCTCCTGGTTCTGTTTGTGGATTGCGTTCATCTCTGCGAAGAGATAACGAATCCTTCTGAATCCTGTTCTGTTACCGTTTGTGGATTGCGTTCATCTCTGCGAAGAGATAGCGAATCCTTCTGAGTCCTGTTCCCTGTATTGCTCCAGTCCTAGTCAGTGTTCCTGCTTATGTCATATATCGGTTCATTGCCGATATATACATATGTTAGTCAGACGTTACAAATAGTTTCATTGATAGCTGTAATTGTAATACGCTAGGAAAACATACTTATTGTATATTTGTCTGTGTTACGTTCATCTATCTTGATCCTGCTATTTCCTGACTGTCCTGTCCTGTCTTTGTGAGGCACGCCATCGCTGCAACGCATTGGCTGCCTCATTCCAGTCTGTCTTGTTGTGGACGCTTGCTGTCACTAAGTAGCGGCTAGCTAACAAGCGTTAATTCTGTCTACCTGTCCTGATCTCCTCAGTTCTGGTTTATGCGCTCAGCGCTACTTTGCGCTGAGACGTTATAGCGAAAGTATTGTTTGTGGCTGTCGGATCTGCACCGGCTCTGTGCGCCACAATCTTCTATTGGAGTCAGTCCTCCCCTCCACTATACTAGGGATAGCCTGTTTCCTTGTGCTAGTGTGTGTACCTCCTTCACGTCAGCTCATGCGTTGCATGCTGACTGTGGAGAATACACCACCAAGCCTTACATTTACCTCCCACACCAAAAATTCCCCAAATAAAATTTTTACCGAAAATAAATTACAATAAAAAAACATAAATAGTTACCTAAGGGTCCGAACTTTTTTAATATGCATGTGAAGAGGGTATATTGCAAGCATTTTTATAAATGATAAGCTAGTAAATAGTGATGGACGCAAAACTGAAAAAAATGCACCTTTATTTTCAAATAAAATATTGGTGCTATACATTGTGATAGGGACATCATTTAAATGGTGTAATAACCAGAACAAATGGGCAAATAAAATACATAGGTTTTAATTATGGTGCATGTATTATTTTAAAGCTATAATGGACGAAAACTGAGAAATAATGATTTTTTTCCAATTTTTTTTCTTAATATTCCTGTTAAAATGCATTTAGAAAAAAAAAATTCTAAGCAAACTGTACCACCCAAAGAAAGCCTGATTGGTGGCAGAAAAAACAAGATATAGATTAATTCTTTGTGACAATTAGGGCCCATTTACACTTAATCAGTTGGTATACGTTAGTGTGCGTTACTATGCATTAGCACACGTTGGTATGCGTTTTTTTTCCATAGCAGTGCATTGGGAAGAAGATTTCAGTTAAAATGCGTTAAGTGTGAAAGGTGCCATAGGGAAACATGGGTATTACTTTGAATATCAGTTTTCTTTCAGTTATAACTGAGAGCAACTGATTAAGTGTAAAAGGGCCCTTAATGATAAAGTTATTTGGCGAATAAATAGGAGGTGAAAATTACTCTGATGCATGAGGTGAAAAATACCCAGGGGCTAAAATGGTTAAGGACACCATCAATGATACAATCGTGATGTACAATCTTACCAAATCTATGTTATAGAAGGTTAGACTAAAGCACACTTTAGGTCATATTATATAGAAGTTAAATTAGGATTGTGTGACTAATGGACACCTTAAGTGACTAAATGGAAAGCGAAGATTGCATCCTGGTGGTGATTTACCAATGGAGAATACTTGAAATGCCCAATCATAAGCAGGGGAATGGATGTTTATCTGAGGATGTTAGGTGCCTATCAATGATACAATCATGGTGTACAATCTTACCAATTGTATGTTATAGAAGTAAATACACTTTGAAAAGAATACTTTAGTTAGTTCCTTACATTACATAGAAGTGGTACGATTATACACCAAAAATGTATCATTAATTGACACTTTAAAGGACCAAATGGAAAGTGAAGTAAACTGAAATTGTGATATACAACTCCATGTCCAACAAAGTCATGTTGCTATGCAAAATGCAAATACAAACAGAATGAGAATCTATGCAGATCACTTGAACACATATTTTCACGGGATATGGGATGCTGGACATGCAGCTGAACGTAGAGCCAGTGAGGGATGGTGAGGAGAATTTGGGGAGGGAAGCTGCTAAGGTATCCTTCAGGCATGAGCCTATAATGCCTTATGGAAAACCCGGGCTTGCTCTTGTGTAAGGAAATTTTTGAGGATGCTCTGATTTTTTTATTTATATTATATGTTTTTTCACTACGTGCTGCAAATGACGAACTATCCAAATTCTTTGCAATTTCTTTGCAGTTTTGTGCTGTTAAACATTGTTTTAAATTGTTGCCAAAAATTGCCCATAATACCATCTGTTACAGATCGGTGTATATCCCTACTTAACTTTCACTAGGGGTTACTTTTAGCATCTCTTGTCTTTTATTGCCCCTGCCTCAACCACTTAGAAATGTGTTGCTGGGTGTTTTATATATATATATATATATATATAGAGAGAGAGAGAGAGAGAGAGAGAGAGAGAGAGAGAGAGAGAGAGAGAGAGAGAGAGAGAGAGAGAGAGAGAGAGATACCTTTGCATTATTTTTAATTAAAGAAGTGGTTTTATTGATTTGCATTTAATTACATTTTGTTTTCATTTACCTTTTGCACAACATCAAAACCTTTCTGGAAATGAAGAGCACGTACCATAGTTTGCAGATGTTTATCATAGGAATGGAATGTTTACCAGTTTCCAAACTGCTTTATATTCTTCTTATTATTTTGATTTTACTGCAGGGCACAGCCATGTTATTTAGTCTGTGATGTGTACTGAGTTTTTTCAAACAAAGCAGTCAGCACTGCCTGTATGCCTGGATTCATCTTCTGCAACTATGAAGCAAATATGTACTGTATAAGCAGACAGAGGCGCCAAAAGGATACAATATTCAAAAAATTTAAAATGAGAGGAGGCAGAGGTTGACTTACCTCCCGCAAGCAGACACACACAAGTGTTGTGTATATTCAAAACAACAAAAATGTATTTATATACTCTGTGACAAAGGCACTGAGCTTTGCACCAGACCTATTTGAGTTTTATGCTCCATTTCTATTGCCTGATGAAGCGGGAGATGCCCATGAAACGCATTGCACTTGCACTTTCTGGAGTATATAATTACATTTTTGTTCTTTTGAATATACAAATCACTCGTGTGTGTCTGCTTGGAGGAGGTAAGTCCACCTCTGCCTCCTCTCATTTTAAACATTTTAGAATATGTTATCCTTTTGGCACCTCCGTCTGCGTATACAGTTCCTGAGTCCACCCTTGGTGGAGGGGTGTTGTCCCTTATTTCATATCTACAGAGAGCGACTTCTTAAAGGGAAGGTCCAAGCAAAATTAAAAAATGAGTTTCACTTACCTGGGGCTTCTACTAGCCCCATGCAGCCACCCTGTGCCCTCGTAGTCACTCACTGCTGCTCCAGTCCCCCTCTGGCAGCTAGCCGACCTCGGGGGTCGGCGGGCCGCATTTCATACATTTTTACGCATTCCCGCTAGTGCAGGAACATTAACACATACATTTTTACGCGTTAGTGGTGCCATGCGTACATTTTTACGCGTTGCACCACTAACGCGTAAAAATGTATATGTTAATGTTCCTGCACTGGCGGGAATGCGTAAAAATGTACGCAATGCGGCCCACCGACCTTTGAGGTCGGCTAGCTGCCAGAGGGGGACTGGAGCAGCAGTGAGTGACCACGAGGGCACAGGGTGGCTGCATGGGGGTAGTAGAAGCCCCAGGAAAGTGAAACTCATTTTTTTATTTTGCTTGGACCTTCCCTTTAATCCTGAGTGGGGACAGGTCTAATTTCCTCACTTGCTGATATAGTGATTACCTGGACGGTAACCCGTGTTTGTGATTATAAATAGATACTTACTTGTCATATCCAAATACCTGTACATACTACACTATATTGGGCTCTCGGTGTCTCTATTCTGTGTTCCCATTAAGTAAATATGATTCAACTGGGCCTACTAATAGCAAACAAAATAAAAGTAGTAATTATTTTAAAGAAAAAAAATCCCCATTTTTGTTTTAGAAATGTGAAAATGTGATCACCACTTTGTATTACCTCATCAAAGTGAGGATGGGTTGAAATAATTTGCAAATAATGTTACATAACAAGAGACTAACGTCATCATAAATACAACATGCAGTTATTCAAAGGGAAACTGAAGTAAGAGCAGTATAAAGCCAGCCAACTTCATTCTCTTGTAAACCATGATGATTCCATCCCTAGCTGTCATGCTGAGCTTTAGGCTTCACCCGCCTGCAACAAGCATGCAGTCAGACCAGAATCAAAGCTTCTGATCGGGATGTGCATTCTAGGAAAGTGACTTAAAGAGGAATTGTAGTGAAAGTAACAAAATAAATACAATTATTTATTTTTTACAATATTAATGTATAGATTATTTAGTCAGTGTTTGCCCATTGTAAAATCATTCCTCTTCTTGATTCGCATTCTGAAATGTATCACTGTCACTGGTGGTGACATCTTTAGTACTGCCAGGTGATCTGTACGGAATGTTCATTACTAAGAGGTCAATGCACAAAGGGAGATATTGCTTTCTTGGCATTTTGAAAAATCTGTTATTTCCCATAATGCAACAAGGTTCACAGACCGCAAACTGCCATGGTCATGGCATCACACTGTGGAACAAGTTTCAACACAATATCAGCCATACAGACATGACCCCACCTCCTCCACGATGATCTCTTCAAAAAAAGGTAAAGATTTCCCGTGGGAAAGGGAGTATCAGCTACTAATTGGGATGAAGTTGAATCCTGGGTTTAAGTTCCTCTTGAAAGAGTTTGAGCACAGAAGTCAGGAAACTGGCATTGTTTAATAGAGAAATGAAGATAGCAACCTCTATAATTCCATTCACTTCTGGTTCCTTTAAAAAAATTGTATTAGTGTAGTGAAAAAAGTGTAATATTCACATTTGCTATATAACAATGAAGCATTAATACTGTTAACTCATGATAGTAACTATGGCTAAAGCAATGCAGCTTAATGTACTGTAGTGTGTGATATGCACGCCTTACATAGCAACTTTCGCTGCCATGCAGGGATGAGCAGAAACTACGCCAGTGCGAATTTACACATCGTAGTTCGCATCTACGCATCGTAGTTTGTAGGCGAAGTTTCAAAACTACGCTTACAAATTTACGCGTAGCGAAGTACCGCTACGCGTAGCTTACGCCCA
The DNA here is from genome assembly GCF_040937935.1 of Hyperolius riggenbachi. Classification (NCBI taxonomy): domain Eukaryota; kingdom Metazoa; phylum Chordata; class Amphibia; order Anura; family Hyperoliidae; genus Hyperolius; species Hyperolius riggenbachi. The sequence continues at coordinate 114,464,473 of NC_090653.1, read as the reverse complement.
CTATGCGTAGTTAACATGTGTATTGCGTAGTGAACTACGAATGCGTTACTCGCATCTAATTTTCCGCATGCGATGGTATGCATACAAATTTACGCATTGGAAAGGGGAATGTACGCATAGAAGGGTTCCCAGTATATGCATTTATAAAGAAATTAATGCGTACAATTTTCTGCACACGGGCATAAGTATCCACATACACTATGCTTCGCATTACGCGTAATTGCGTATTTTAACGCGTATTCTATGAAATGCATGCGAAGCGTATATTTATTTTCGAAGCCGTAGTTTGGCGAAGCGTAATTGCGTAAAACTACGCGTATTTCCAGCGTAGCGAAGTTGGCTGACTACGACCACCCCTGCTGCCATGCAAGGAGCGGCACGCATAGTTGCGCGCATTACCTCCTTAGCGATGCACATAACATTAACTGCAGGTAGTCCTGCTCTTGTGAAATATAGCTACTGCAATACATCACTGGTGGCTGCTACTGTGTTAATTTACATTGTTATGTAAATTAACACAGTAGCGGCCGTGAGTGAAATATCACGCTAGCACTACTTCACAGGACCAGGACCACCCACAGTTAATGTCATGCCCATTGCTAAGGAAGCAGTGTGCGTACCTAAGGAAGGCTTGCTCCTTACACGGCAGCAAGCGCTGCTATGTAAGGTGTGCATAGCGCACATTACAGCACATTAAGCTGTGCTGCTTTAGCAGAACAGCTTGATGAATCCAGCCCTATCTATGTCACTAGTAAGGGCAGGTGATGAGGTGAACCAATTGGTGGGAGGGAAAAGGAGAAGTGGGGGAAATGTAAAAGAGAGGCAGGCTCTCAGTGGTGCCAACCTAGTCACCCCTGACAGCTTGCACCCTGAACCGTTGACTTTTATACTGCAAAAACAAACATATTTCTTCACTATAATTTTCAATGCACAAAGTGGTAGTGCAATAAAAAAGAAAGTGTACTTGAACCAGGGCTTTAAAATGAACATGACGTTAATCTTCCAGCAGGCAGGTAGAGTCATGTACATAAAACATAATTGTTAAGGTGACACTGAAGCGAAAAAAAATGTATGATATAATAAAACTTATGATAGAATTGTATGTATAGTACAATAATTAATACAAGATTTGCAGCAAAGAAATAAGCCTCATATTTTTATTTTCAGTTATATGTATTTTTTTTATAACAACATTCTGTCATATTTGCAATTGCAAACACACACACTTTATTTTAAACTATGAAACAGAGCACAGCTAATGACCTTTTGAACTCCCCTGCAGTAAAACCTTATCTGAAGTTGGCTCTCATGGCTTGTTTGGTATAAGTTCTTCAGAAAATAGGACTGTTTGGGTTGAAGAGCTCAAGTTGGGTGGAGGAGCTCAGAGAAGCTCTTTTGCATAGATAACAACTGAAGATTCTTAACTCTTCCTGTACTGGAAACAATATGAGACGTGCTTCTTTTGCTACCAATGTTCTATTCCTTAGCCGTACTACACATACAATGCATTATATCAAAAGTTTACTTTAATTTCAGATTCCTTTTAAGTAGAAAATACCTAGCATCAATTTGAACGTATGTATGTATTTCTAGTGGATAAAAAGTAAAATGAATGTTTGAAGCCTCAAAAGTGTTGGCAGGAAATGTTTGTGTATAAGCCAATGGAAGTGTTTCCCTAGCAGGCTCTTATGATTAAAGGCTTCATGAAGTGTATATATGTATCTGTATACCTACTACTCAATATAGCTGAACGCTATCAACTGCCACTCAAATGCTGCCCAGGCAACTGATGGGAATCATCCATACCAGTGGTTGTGATCAGCCTCTACTGGATGGGGATTGACCATGCGACTCTGTACAGTTCAAAATTGTTATATATTATGCCTGGCATCTTTTTGCTGCTTCCCAACTGCCTAACGCTGATAGGCGTCGAGAAGGCGGCAGACCCAGGACCGTCTAATGTCAAAAGGCGTCAAGTCCTGGGGCGGGGTTTTACAGGGGATTGGGTGTGCCGATGCACTCGCATCCCTGTTTGAGTGACAGAGCTCCGCTGCGTCATCAGTCTACCAGCGGCAATCGCCTCTAGGAGACTGTTAGATTACATTGTACAGCGTTGCGAACTATGGCATCGCTGTACTGGGGACAGCCGTGGCATTATTTAAAAATAAAATACAAATAAATAAATACAAAAATAAACAAACATCACAGCAGCGATCAGAGACCACCAACAGAAAGCTGCTGCGTAGCATGGCTCTGTAGCAAGCTTTTAAAGCTGCAGAGCACTAAATTGTAAAAAATGGCCTGGTCACTAGGGAGGTGTAAGCCTATGGCCCTGAACTGGTTAATTATGTGTGCTATACCACCAACATCTAATTCTGCCTGCATATGGTGCCACACACTGTTTGTATCATTAGCCCTTACCTAAGCAAGTTCACAGGTCTTAACTGCACAATTGCCTTCTGATGTATGTGTCCAAAGTTCTTCCAACAATATTTAAACCACTTAACCAACTGAAAGAATACAAACAGTTACAGGGTATTAAAGAGACTCTGTAACAAAATGTTGAGCCTTATTTATTCTATCCTATAAGTTCCTATGCCTGTTCTAATGTGCTCTGGCATACTGCAGCCTTTTCTAGTTGCACTGTCTCTGTAATAAATCTTATCTTCTTTCCTCTGTCGGCTCTGTCGGGCTCAGGCTGGAATGTGTGGAATGTGCAGCACTGCTTGTGATAGGCAGAAGCTTTACACACCCTCTCCAAGCTCTCCTCTCAGCCTATCACACTCTGGTTAGCAGCCATGTCTTTTGTTTGTAAACACTGCCTAAAACTGGCAATTACAATCCCGGATTGCAGCAGGGAGTGGCAGAAACAGCACAGAGGGGCCCAGGAGAACATAATGAATAGAATGGTATGTTTTTTATTGTAAGAATTTTAGAGTACAGATTCTTTTTAACCAACCTGGCGTTCTGTTAAAATCGCCAGGGTGGCGTGCAGATAGTTTTTTTTCAATTTCTTTTTCTGTGAATCATTGTAGCTAACTTTGAGTTAGCGCATAGCGCAGCCGGGCACTGATTGGCCAGGCTGTGCAAGGGGTCTGGGCGGCTCCCTTACACCGCGATCAGACCCTACACGCAGCTAGCAATGTTCTAGCTGCGTGTATGAAAAAAAATGATCAAAATCGGCCCACAGAGGCCGGAGATATCCACCGCCGCGGTAATGGATGAGCTGAGCTTGTCATTACCGCTAAGGTGGTTAAGACATAAGTACTTGAGTTCTCTGTGAATTATTGCACTTTACTGCAGAGATATTTATTTTAGATTCATTTTAAATACATTAGTGTGTTTTGGTGATCGGTACTTTTAACAGTGATTGGCAGGGTCATTTATTTGGAACTAGATTCTAAATGTTAAATCAATTCCATTTGTTAGCCTGCTAAGGATGATGACAGAATTCCAGTCTATTTGTGTGAGTATTGCAGTATGAATTGCCATTGTAAATAAAAATTACATATGGAGCTTAACATGGCCATTGTTTAGAATATATTAACAGAACGGTAGTCTTCAGGCTTCTTTTACTTATTTTATGGTGCCCATACACGATACAATAAAAACATTCGATTTTCCCATTTATTCGATCTAAATGATTGAATCGAATGAAAGTTGAAAATATTTTTTTTTGCCGATCAAGAAATTAGAAGGATTAGCCCGTTTGTTTCGAGAAAAATATGATCGGACATGCTGGAAAAAATCTTTATATTTGATCTACCAGAATAATCAAACTAAATTATCTAATCAAAAAGAAAAAATTAAAAATTGTACCATGTATGGGCACCTTTAGATTAGAAATATAACAAAGTGCAGACACTAGAATGAGTTATTCTGCATCCTCTCTGCACAAATATGGATACTTAAAACTTAATCAAAGTAAAATTGAAACTTGATTGCATATTTTTTTTTTTTACTTTATGGTAATTCTCCTTCAGGTATGATATAGCAGGTTAGATAAGAGCTTGAAAGACAGCCTGGTTTGCATATCTCTGACTTTTTAATGTACCCAAATGACAGTGGTTCCCAAACTTTTTCAAAATGTGACATCTCATAACACAATGTCAGTACTTTTTAACACATTGCAACATTTTGTCGACTTGGATATTATCAAAATATGAAGATATAATTGTGCTTGCCTTATTAGAAAGCTGTCTGACTATGGTGGGCTTGCTTACAAGATTTGTTGCCTGGTCTTGTTCTCTAGTTTACCTGTCTGGGTGTCTGAGCACATGCTGGAGACACTGGGCTGCTGCTGCCCTGCCTTGGCATTGGCTTATGGTGTTGGTTACTGCAGTCTTGCCACTGCTCAGCTTTTGATACCATTGTGACATTGCTTGCTGGTGGATCTGGCCTTGCTAACTGCTGCTTTTGGCATTGCTGGGAGCTGGTTATAGCTGTGCTGAGAACTGGTTTTGCTGCTTGTTCTGGATGTTCTTGCTCTGTCTGACTGTTGGGCAAGACTGGTTCTCTCATGAAGCAAGGTGAAACATTTGCATCAGGCACATAGATTACTGGGGCAGCATGTTTGTACTGTATTTACACACTAACAGCATGCAGTCGAGTAGGAAAGTAGGAGAAGAAGAGAGAGGAGAGCAATAAAAAGAGTGCATCATTGGGGAAAAGTAGCTTTTTGTGCTGTGTGAGGAGTCTTACAGTGAGTGAGGAGGTGGGAGGTAGGAGAGCAGCAGTGTTTCATTTGATTTGCACAGCAGAAGGGAGAAGTTAGCACTACTGTCCTGACTGAGGAGGAATGGAGTGGCTGAGGGTAAGCAGCCAGTGTGCTATTGTGTTGAGCTGCAGCATGTCATGTAAGAACATTAAATGAAGCAGAGTAAACTGTTGGGTGCTGTGCGTGCGTGTGTGTGTGGGGGGGAGGTGCTTCCTCGCAAGTTTGCCTCAGGCAGCAAAAGTCTAGAACCGGCCCTGCTGTTGAGTGACTGTGCTGGTTACTTGTGTGGCTAACTGTCCTGGTTTTACTGTGGCGGCTTATTTCATCTGTACTGGGGACTGATTATAGCTGTGCTGGTGGACAGTTCTTCCTGTGCTGGCTGCTGCTTTTGGCTGCTTGTTCTGGCTGTGCTGGTTCTGCCATGCTGGGGACTGGCTATCGCTTTGCTGGCAGCTGGTTCTGGCTACTTATCCTAACTATGCTGGATGCTGGTTCTGACTGCTTGTTCTTGATATGCTGGTTTGGGCTGTACTAGCTGATACTTATGTTGGTGGTGGCTGCCTGTGATTGCTGCAGGGTGCCTATGACTATGACTAGCTTGTGTGTGCCTATGGTGACAGGGAGGGGCCCAGGAGCCGCAGCTTGTAATAATGTGTATATATTGGGTATGAATGCCCTTTGAAGAAGCAGCTAAAAGACACACTACACAGTTTATGTATGTGCCCTGTGTTGTTTGTTGCATCATCCATGGGAACCCTGTATATGGTGAATGCGTTCAGTTCAATGAGAACAGTAGCTTTGTTTTGAGATTTTTCCATTATAGCGTAAAGGAAACCTGAGCTCAAATGAATATGGCGGCTTCCTGACTATGTTTTCTAGAATTCCTAGATTATAGTAGATACCATGGACCTTTCCCCATTCACCAATATGAAGAGGAGGAAAAGGCAGAGGGCTCTATTTATCAGATCAGTAGAAAACGACTGGGGGGAAGAGGTATGTATATATATATATATATATATATATATATATATATATATATATATATATATATATATACATACAGGATCTTCTCAAAAAATTAGCATACTGTGATAAAGTTCATTATTTTCTGTAATGTACTGATAAACATTAGACTTTCATATATTTTACATTAAAATACACACAACTGAAGTAGTTCAAGCCTTTTATTGTTTTAAAATTGATGATTTTGGCATACAGCTCATGAAAACCTAAAATTCCTATCTCAAAAAGTTAGCATATTTCATCCGACCAATAAAAGAAAAGTGTTTTTAAAACAAAAAAAGTCAACCTTCAAATAATTATGTTCAGTTATGCACTCAATACTTGGTCGGGAATCCTTTTGCAGAAATGCCTGCTTCAATGCGGCGTGGCATGGAGGCAATCAGCCTGTGGCACTGCTCAGGTGTTATGGAGGCCCAGGATGCTTCGATAGCGGCCTTAAGCTCATCCAGAGTGTTGGGTCTTGCGTCTCTCAACTTTCTCTTCACAATATCCCACAGATTCTCTATGGGGTTCAGGTCAGGAGAGTTGGCAGGCCAATTGAGCACAGTAATACCTTGGTCAGTAAATCATTTACCAGTGGTTTTGGCACTGTGAGCAGGTGCCAGGTCGTGCTGAAAAATGTAATCTTCATCTCCATAAAGCTTTTCAGCAGATGGAAGCATGAAGTGCTCTAAAATCTCCTGATAGCTAGCTGCATTGACCCTGCCCTCGATAAAACACAGTGGACCAACACCAGCAGCTGACATGGCACCCCAGACCATCACTGACTGTGGGTACTTGACACTGGACTGGACTTCAGGCATTTTGGCATTTCTCTCTCCCCAGTCTTTCTCCAGACTCTGGCACCTTGATTTCTGAATGACATGTAAAAGTTGCTTTCATCCGAAAAAAAGTACTTTGGACCACTGAGCAACAGTCCAGTGCTGCTTCTCTGTAGCCCAGGTCAGGCGCTTCTGCCGCTGTTTCTGGTTTAAAAGTGGGTTCATGCTTCCATCTGCTGAAAAGCTTTATGGAGATGAAGATTTCATTTTTCAGCACGACCTGGCACCTGCTCACAGTGCCAAAACCACTGGTAAATGGTTTACTGACCATGGTATTACTGTGCTCAATTGGCCTGCCAACTCTCCTGACCTGAACCCCATAGAGAATCTGTGGGATATTGTGAAGAGAAAGTTGAGAGACGCAAGACCCAACACTCTGGATGAGCTTAAGGCCGCTATTGAAGCATCCTGGGCCTCCATAACAACTGAGCAGTGCCACAGGCTGATTGCCTCCATGCCACGCCGCATTGAAGCAGTCATTTCTGCAAAAGGATTCCCGACCAAGTATTGAGTGCATAACTGAAAATAATTATTTGATGGTTGGCTTTTTTTGTTTTAAAAACACTTTTCTTTTATTGGTCGGATGAAATATGCTAATTTTTTGAGATAGGAAATTTCGGTTTTCATGAGCTGTATGCCAAAAACATCAATATTAAAACAATAAAAGGCTTGAACTACTTCAGTTGTGTGTATTTGAATCTAAATTATATGAAAGTCTAATGTTTTTATCAGTACATTATAGAAAATAATGAACTTTATCACAATATGCTAATTTTTTTAGAAGATCCTGTATGTATATATATATATATATATATATATATATATATATATATATATATATATCCTTTTCCATTGTAAAATTCTAGGACTCTAGGTTAAAAAAAGGAATTTTAGTTGCACCAACTATCACAAATATGAATGTTTGTAAGCTTGTCTGCTTATTAGGGAACTTATATTATGCATGTTATTAGCAGCAGTTTCCCGTGAAGTCACTTGTGTTTTCAGATGTAGCATTCCAACATTTCCAAGAACAATTTCATTGAAAATGTAATATGATCCACCACCTGCTCATGCCATTACAATTCTGCTTTGTTTTCTGAGCAAGAAATAATTTAATGATGATGAATTGCAATAAACTGCAGTGTCTACATTCTGCATTTCCCTTTATGTGTCAAACAATGCAAAACTCAGGCATGAAAAGGCCCTAATTTATAATTGATTATCTAGATTCAATGGCATTTTTTTTTCTTTTCAACTTAATTAGTAGAGCTACCAGGTCATGTTTACTAATGTGTGTGCTGCTACAATATACCTGCTGCTGGCAGTTACCCTACACTGCGGCCCATTCACATTATTAAAATGTGAGTGGTATGTCTAATGGAAGGAGTCATTACCAGGAAAGTGCTAATCTGCTGTGTAAAATGTTATAGGATAGTTGTTTCGTTAATTGAACATTTTGTTGTGGAAGAAGCTTATATTTAAAGCAGAACGAATCAAACTGGAACAAAAACTGATGTTAACTCCTTCTTTACTGTTTAAAGTGCACCGGAGACAAATACATGTAAAACATTTATACTTACCTGGAGCTTCCCAAAGCCCCCTCCAAGCCGTGGGCTCCCTTGCCATCTCTCCCGGCCACTCCTGTCGTCTGCTAGCCGTCCTGGGACATCTGTCAGTCATGCTCCGGTGGTGCATATGTGGTCCAAGAGATGGCAATGAAGTCCACAGTCTGAAGGGGGCTGGAGGAAGCTCCAGGTAAGTATACATGTTTTACATTAATTTGTCACAGGTTTCCTTTAAGGAGGTTGTTAATTGCTACTCTACACTTTGTGCCATGCTCTGCCTATTGCAATGTTTTGCACATGTAAATGGACTATATAAAAAATATTTTTAGCATTTTTATTTCTCTTGCCGCTAGTTCCCAATTGAATGAACTAGACCATGTGATGATAAAGAAAAGAAAAAATAAACATGTTTCCTGGCTAATCAATGAGAAAACAGGATTATGGTGGCCCCACAGCTTGTGGATAGGAGATGACTCCTGAATAAGTGGAGTCCTGGGGGTTGCTGCTGAGCACAGGTCCATGTGTGCAACCTCGTAGACCTCAAACCTCAAAGGGTTTCAAGAATTTGCTAAAAATGTTTTGGACTGCTCCATCACATCTTAGTGCAGCACTATGTACAATTTTTGTATTACGAATACAAAAGTATTTGTAGCATCTTTACAATAAACCTCTAATGAGGTTTATAAGAAGTTTTCCATTGTTAGTTTCTTTTAAAATATGTCAGATATCTGGTTGGTCTGCAGCGACATAAATACCATGGAAGCAAACTTTCAAACCAGAAGACAATCTGGAGCTCCCCTGGTAACAGCAGTCTTTCCCCTGAAATTGCAGAGTGGTGCAGCAGTGCCTTAATCATCACCTTCAGCACCAGGTATGGTCCTCTGCAGTATCTCTCTCTCTCCTATCCAGGTCCTTGCATGATGTCACTTGACAAGTAGCAATGGTCTAATCGGCTAATTCTGATCCAGAACTTGTCTTAGTGAATCAGAGTTGCAAAAGCCAGAATTTACCACAAAAATCTAAAATTCATTTTTTTTTTTGCATTGAAGTTTATGATACTAATTTTACAAGTAAATTGGAAAGGTCCCATGTAAGCTATCATCCCCGGATTTGCAATGTAGGTCAGGACCAATTGTAGGCATGTTTGGGGGACTTTGGAATTATCTTCGAAGGTTAACTCCATAGATTTCAAAGCCAAGACTTTGAAGTGCCAATACAATTTTGTGGAAGTTGGAGTTGACTAGTGAAAAACAGCAAGTCTTAGAACCAGTCCAGGACATTAGATGGCAATGCATGAGAGTGGCTGGCTTCATGGAAGAAGAGCAGTCTTGCCTTCCGAGCAGATTATATAATTACAGCTCTGTTGCACAAAACAGGTAGTTTTGATCCATGGCCCTCAGTGTCAGGCGTCGATACCAAGCGTGTAAAGGTAATTGGGGCTCTGTTTGCCGGACCGCGAATCACATCTCCCTGTGACAACTTGGAGGTGGAATAGTATTTTATGCCACAGGGGAGTTTTGCAGCAGCAGGGAGAGCCACCATTTGTCTATCTTGGAGCACAATTCACTGGTGACGTGTACATACAGTATGTACGTCTGTTGCAATATTCTGCACTATGGCATGGTGGTGGGGGCAGAACTATGGCCACACTAGATGAAGAACTTGTTAGTTAGAGGGGTATGTTGGAAACCATTATAATAGAGGATAAGGATGTGGGTGACACAAATGGAGGTCTCACTCCTTAGAAGGAGAGGGGTGGTTACATTTTGCTATGAAGGGAGTGCGTAGAGGCTTAATAGAGGTTTGATTGTGGGAGTATTCACTATGAGGGGGAGCTGGTGGCATCACTCCCTGTGTGGAATAGTAATGAACGTAAATTTTACGTAGTTTACATTTTGCTGTGAAATTTGGAATTATGATGCAGACTACCCAGCAAGCTCATGGTGAACCAGAACTCATTGGAGTGTGTAAGGGAATGCAAAGGACCAAAAGGCCCTCTTACTAAAATGTTATGCAAAACTAAAATTTGCCTTCTTAAAACAGAAGGCATTTGCGATAATTCAGGTTGGAGTGATCATATGATGTCTCCCACAATGCATCACTGCTGAATATGGAAATTATTTTTTGCTGTCCCTGTAAGATACCCACTTCCAGAACCACTGGAATGCAGTGATGTATCTGGAGGTGTGGCTAGCTTACAGTGACAACAACAAAGGATGATCTGCATATTCGCAAGTGATGCATTTTGGGTGACATTATATGCTCACTCCAACCTGAGTTATCGCAAATACCTTCTGTTTTAAGAAGGCACACTTTGGAATTATGATGCAAATATTTATGATCTGTAATTTTGCAATGACATGGAATTGTGTGAAAATATAACTTCTGCATGACAATTAACTTAAAAATGTTGCATTTATGTGAAAATGTATTGTTTCTGTAATTCAGGAAGTACTATGAGCAGATGAGTATCAGTCAATAGGGGGGGGGGGGGGATAGAAGCAATAAAGCAACTTCCACATCTCTTTCTTATAGGCTTACCTTAACACTCATGAACAGGCCCCTAAGAGTGAGCTGAAAAGAGAATAACCTTCCACTTTCTGAACATAACAACCATTTCAAACGTGCATCAGAGCCTATTGTGATGGGAAGTACTTATCCTGATGGTAGTTCTAGTGCTTAATCTGTATTGAAAATTACAGTGCACATTGCACATGTAATAAAACATCCTCCATTATGCCTTAGTATGATATTTTACAAATTGTGAAAGAAGACGATTTCTCATTAGTGCTGCCATTAGTGGCCAATCATATAAAAGATACAAGCACCACTTACTGAGTACACTTCCATCACAGGCTTAAGCTTAACACACACCATACAATCTTGGTTGTACAGATTTACCAAATCTATGTAGTATAAGGGCCAACAGATTGAAAATACCTTGAATGATTGATTGGATAAGCTCTTATACTACATGAAAGTGGTAAGATTGAACAATCAAGATTGTATGGTGTGTGTTGAGCCTTATTGCTTACCTTGTGGTGATCTGAGAACTCCTGGTTTGAGTATATTGTTTGTAGATGGACTGAGTGCAGTATGACTCTTATTAGCAGTATGGACCAAAAACATGACTATAAACTACTAAGTAAAGACATCTACACCATCAGTGGATGCAAATTATGAATTTCTTAGACTGCTCCCAAAACTATATATCTTCTGAAGGAAGAGAATCAGTAAAGTTCCAATGTAGTGTTGTTAGTTTAACCTCCCTAGCAGTATTGACAGTTATACACATCCATACAAAACATGCTGGGAACAATATTGACATGCATACCCGTCAATACTCTCCTGCACTGTATACTAGACCCTTGCTTGACACATTTTGGAAAGTTTCAGCAAAAAAAAAAAAAGGTTATGAATATTAATTGGATCACTTTATGCACTGAAATCCTGGGGAAATTGAACGCCAGGGAGGTTCTCATGATCAATGTGTGAATACTTAAATTAATATTTTTTTGTTTTTGTTTTATTGTAAGAAAATATGCAAGTTTTATTGTCTTTTGTTTTTTTGTTGTTTTTTTAAAGATACCACAACATTCGTCAGTAGACTGATGCAGCGATAAAACACACAATTTATGTACAGTTAAAGTTGTCACTGAGTGGGCCCAAGCCCTCAATTAGCAGTATCCAGATAGTACAAAGTAGTACCCATTGGCTAGTTTGTTTCAAGCTGTTAGTCTAAAGAAATGTTATGAAGGCCAAGCCATTTGGAAGAGACCTTATCAAGCTTTAGCTATTTTCCTATAAGATATAAGTATATAAGATGGGACTTTATCTTTACTTCAAGGTAACTGAATTCAGCAGCTTTTTTTCTTGGGAAATATTGAACATTTTATGTGTAGTTTTTCATTATACTGCTTCTGCCAGGCTCTATCTATCAACAAATGGGCATTCCTCCGCATTGCCCATTAGTAGCGATTGAACATGCACTGGAGGGTGCAAATGCAGTACAATTGTTAGATTGGGGTTAGTCACTCTGGACATGCCTGATGTACTGCCACCTTGTGTTTTCTCCATGTAAGTAGACTTTTTTTTTATAAATACCACTTAATGTTACTATACTATTTATGTACAATCTGGGTCTTCACAAGTTTACATATTGCCTTGGCAAAAAGAGCTGCAAAAATCAAAGCAGACCAAAACTAAATTGATTACAGTTTAATTAGCCCATCATCACTGCCTGCCATATCGTATGTCACACTATTCAGGCATTATTTGTTATGCTAATCAGTAGCAGTAGCAGTGCCAATAGCATTTTTTACATTAATTTTGCAAAAATATTGAACACAAATTGTCTTTTGAACAAACATTTTGTTTAATTTTGTTAATTTTTTATTTTTTTTTAGTTTTTTTTCCGATTTTTTTCTTCTTTTTGTTACACGTTCACGTAAAAAAAAGGTGGGTTTTTTGTCTAAAAAGGTGTACTACATTAGCTAAAATTAGTGATTTATGCAGAATTAGTATTTGTATACCTTCTCTTTTTCTATTCGTTTTCAGTGTCCATATCGCAAAAATACAATATATTTAAAAAAAAAACATTTTTGAAAATGAATGTGGTATTTTTGATGCGAAAATGAATTTTGGCAAAAATGTACAAGCAACGATGACCAGTAGTGCTAATTTAGGTTTTAAAATTACCATCCAGCCTATTCTGGACGATGTATATGTTACGGCCAGAACCCGAAGTTTGGCCACTTCTAGTTCTGGCCGGCCACTTCGGGTTCTGGCCGGCCAATGCGCGAAGTGGCCGCTGCGCTGCGCTGCGGCCAATGTTGAAAATGGAATGATTCCTCTGACATTAATGTATCTTCTGGCCGCAGCGCAGCGGCCAAACGTAGAACAACTTAGTTCATTTAATGCAATTCAGCCGGCGGCAATGTAACAATTCAAGCGCAGCGGCCACTTCGCGCATTGGCCGGCCAGAACCCGAAGTGGCCGGCCAGAACTAGAAGTGGCCAAACTTCGGGTTCTGGCCGTAACATATGTAAGAATTGTTGGGTTCAATACATCTATATGGGTGAGATCAGAGCTACACGCTGTATAAGCCATCTCTTTTAGATGTACCCCCATGCATTTGCCTAGTTTTCCTATATTTTGAAAAGGTGCCGGCTGTACTGGTGCCTGCTATAATTTTTACTTGCATTTTTGGGGGCATAGTAAGGAGAGGCAACTGTTAGCATAACCATTCATACTGAATTGTGTGCGAGAATACAATGTGCAGTTTTTCTTTTTTTGTTTTCTTTTATTAACTCCTCTGCTTTGTAGAATTATAAGAGCCCACTGCACCAATGGGAAGTCAGGATGTGCTTTGATCACCTCTGGAGCCACAAGGGTCTTGTCAAATATTGTCAAATATTGTCAAATATTTCAAACGATCCGCACCACCCAAAATGAATATTTTATTAGCTCAATTTAAAATCATCATAACAGGTTAAAAAAAAAACAGAAGTGGGTCTGTGCATAGTGATGACGCACAGGCGTTTCGGGCCAAAGCAGGTCCTTTATCAAATCATGACCAGCCCACAATGATGTCTAATCCATCAAACAGTTCATTTAAAGTCCAAGAGAGGACCACATAGAAGACTTCAACATCTGCATATATACATATTCATATAATCATGGCCACCAATCAGAATCGCAACATGACTTTTCTATATATAACCACCACATCCCATGATCCAGACATCTGCCTAGTATTATTATAATACAATCAAAATGCCTGTGTGTAGGGTACTCACCAGAATGCTATGCGTGTGTAAAAACACGCAAAAGCAAAGTCTCAATCACGGATCATAGTATCCAATCACAGGAGCGCCTACAGCGTCCGCCGTAGGACTTGAACCAATCCCAATGGGGACATGAGAAGCCCTGAGCCGCATTGGCAACGGAGTGTCTGTGTCAGCCAATGAAAATACAATTGCCGTCCTGGGCACATAGGCCCAATCGCAAGGCTGTATTAAGCGGCGACCAATAGAGGGAGTACATTACGCAGCCAATAGTCAAACCGCCGACACCGTCCGCACAGGGGACTAGGCCTGCATGCACTAGCCAATAACGTGTCAGCCTATCACGTCCACTCCCCACAGTCTTAGGAGCACGTGATCGCGGGAGTCCGCGTCACGCGCTCTCTAGACCATACGCTACAGCCCATACGCCATAGCCAATAGAACATCAGCCTACCATATCCGCTCCCCGCAGTCTTAGGGGCACGTGATCGCGGAAGTCCGCGTCACGTGCTCTCTAGACCATCCAAATTCAATACATCTATATGGGTGAGATCAGAGCTACACGCTGTATAAGCCAACCCATGCAACCAATCAATACAGACATTTAAATTAGCCATGCGGCAGGCTTACAAATAATCCCCACAGAGATAGATCCCCTAGGCTGTGTGTAGATCTGAGACATGGTGGACACCTCACAGTAAGCAGCCACATGTCAGGACAGGGAGTAACATAATCAAATGACAAAGTACAAACTAATAAAAATATATCAAAATCTCACCCATCCCGGCATGTGGCGGCTCCCACTGGAGAAAAAGAAAATTACATATTAGTATCAAATAACAGCAGTAAGGTCATAGTCTCTATTAAGGCCCTTGGGTTCACAAGTTTCCAATTTGTTTATCCAATAAAATTCTCTTAAAGCTAGCAGTCTGTGCCTGTCACCTCCCCTAAGTGGGCGAGGTACCCCCTCTATAACCTGAACCCGCAGTTGTGAAAGGGAGTGGTTCTTACTACAGAAGTGGTCAGATACAGCCAAATCCCTATTTTTATTTCGAATATTGGATTTGTGGGAAGCCATACGATCTTTCAAGGGTTGAGTTGTCTT
Organism: Hyperolius riggenbachi; assembly: GCF_040937935.1. Taxonomy (NCBI): domain Eukaryota; kingdom Metazoa; phylum Chordata; class Amphibia; order Anura; family Hyperoliidae; genus Hyperolius; species Hyperolius riggenbachi. The sequence goes on along the minus strand of NC_090653.1, from coordinate 114,449,456 downwards.
CCCCACATAACCCAGACCGCAGGGACATTTTAGTAAATAAACAACAAATCTAGAATCACAATCATAGAAACTATTAATCTTAAATTTAGTTCCCCGGCTGGGGTGGGTGAAGACATCCCCCTTGATCATATAGCTACACAAATGACAATTCAGACATGGAAAATTCCCATTTCTTTTACTCCCCATATTCTCGATTGGACCCAGATCATTTTTCACCAACTTATCCCTCAAAGATGGAGCACGTTTGTAGGAGAAGAGGGGGTAATCATGAAATTCTTTCACTGTGGGAAGGCCCTGTCTCAGGATCGGCCAGTGTTTATTTATAATGTGTGCAATTTTGTCAGATAGTATATTATAGGTCATTACACAGGGTATCCTCTCGGAGATCCCCAATTTGGTTATTCCCCGTTTCCCACAATTGTATCCTTTTGACCTATATTTGAAATCTTCTTTCAAACAAAATGTAGGGTATTTCCTAGCCAAAAATGTATGTTTCATCTCCTGCATTCGTATGTCTTTCACTATAGGATCCCCCACTATTCTTTCGATGCGTTTAAATTGACCCTTCGGTATGTTATATACAGCAAGTCATTTGGCCACTCTTTGGAACAGGCTGCTAGCATTGTGGCTAGAGTCCCGATGGGTGGAGGTTTCCTGAAAAAAACGGATCTACAAGTTACCAAACGGGAGTTGGAGAATTTAAAGAGAAAGTATACTGAATTGGAATTACACGCCAAAACGTTAGTAGAATACTATAAAGATGGCAAAATCCCCAGAAACATCCGGGCCCAGAATTTCATGATTACCCCCTCTTCTCCTACAAACGTGCTCCATCTTTGAGGGATAAGTTGGTGAAAAATGATCTGGGTCCAATCGAGAATGTGGGGAGTAAAAGAAATGGGAATTTTCCATGTCTGAATTGTCATTTGTGTAGCTATATGATCAAGGGGGATGTCTTCACCCACCCCAGCCGGGGAAGTAAATTTAAGATTAATAGTTTCTATGATTGTGATTCTGGATTTGTTGTTTATTTACTAAAATGTCCCTGCGGTCTGGGTTATGTGGGGAAGACAACTCCACCCTTGAAAGATCGTATGGCTTCCCACAAATCCAATATTCGAAATAAAAATAGGGATTTGGCTGTATCTGACCACTTCTGTAGTAAGAACCACTCCCTTTCACAACTGCGGGTTCAGGTTATAGAGGGGGTACCTCCCCCACTTAGGTGAGGTGACAGGCACAGACTGCTAGCTTTAAGAGAATTTTATTGGATAAACAAATTGGAAACTTGTGAACCCAAGGGCCTTAATAGAGACTATGACCTTACTGCTGTTATTTGATACTAATATGTAATTTTTCTTTTTCTCCAGTGGGAGCCGCCGGGATGGGTGAGATTTTGATATATATTTATTAATTTGTACTTTGTCATTTGATTATGTTACTCCCTGTCCTGACATGTGGCTGCTTACTGTGAGGTGTCCACCATGTCTCAGATCTAGACACAGCCTAGGGGATCTATCTCTGTGGGGATTATTTGTAAGCCTGCCGCATGGCTAATTTAAATGTCTGTATTGATTGGTTGCATGGGTTGGCTTATACAGCGTGTAGCTCTGATCTCACCCATATAGATGTATTGAATTTGGTTGGTCTAGAGAGCACGTGACGCGGACTTCCGCGATCACGTGCCCCTAAGACTGCGGGGAGCGGATGTGGTAGGCTGATGTTCTATTGGCTATGGCGTATGGGCTGTAGCGTATGGTCTAGAGAGCGCGTGACGTGGACTGCCGCAATCACGTGCTCCTAAGACTGTGGGGAGCGGATGTGATAGGCTGACACGTTATTGGCTAGTGCATGCAGGCCTAGTCCCCTGTGCGGACGGTGTCGGCGGTTTGACTATTGGCTGCGTAATGTACTCCCTCTATTGGTCGCCGCTTAATACAGCCTTGCGATTGGGCCTATGTGCCCAGGACGGCAATTGTATTTTCATTGGCTGACACAGACACTCCGTTGCCAATGCGGCTCAGGGCTTCTCATGTCCCCATTGGGATTGGTTCAAGTCCTACGGCGGATGCTGTAGGCGCTCCTGTGATTGGATACTATGATCCGTGGTTGAGACTTTGCTTTTGCGTGTTTTTACACACGCATAGCATTCTGGTGAGTACCCTACACACAGGCATTTTGATTGTATTATAATAATACTAGGCAGATGTCTGGATCATGGGATGTGGTGGTTATATATAGAAAAGTCATGTTGCGATTCTGATTGGTGGCCATGATTATATGAATATGTATATATGCAGATGTTGAAGTCTTCTATGTGGTCCTCTCTTGGACTTTAAATGAACTGTTTGATGGATTAGACATCATTGTGGGCTGGTCATGATTTGATAAAGGACCTGCTTTGGCCCGAAACACCTGTGCGTCATCACTATGCACAGACCCACTTCTGGTTTTTTAACCTCCTCTGCGTTGTGACAGCTCAGGCATTTTTCTATAAGGCTACATGATGACATGTAAGAGCAGGTCTAGGAAAATGTTTGCTTTCTTCACAAAAATAGGTCAAAGATTATATTTGCTATTCTATGTGATGTGCAGCAATGCAGGTTGAAGAGTATGCATGATGTATAACCTCTTTTGTAAATAAAACCTATAAAAATGTATATATTTAACAGTGGTGCTCAGCAGAGCTCGAATATTCGAGTAGCTCGAATATTCGAGCTCTTTTTCAGCTATTCGAGCTCGAATACCGAGCTCGAATAGCTGCAGCTATTCGAATGGGCTATTCGAGTTAATTCGAATAGCCCATTCACTATTCGCGCTATTCGAGCAAACAGCGCTATTCGAGCTCGAATACCGAGCTCGAATAGCGTCATAGTCCAGATTGATGTCCTTAGAGCCAATCAGAGGGCTCCCAGGCCCTCTGACGGCAGCCAATCACAGAGGGGGACCCTGGCCAGCCCCTACCCTATAAATAGCGGAAGCCATTTTAGGTTTTTCCGTCCTTGCCTGACTTTGTACAGAGAGAGATCTGCTCCTTTGTGCTTTGGCTTAGCAAGAGCTTTATTGTGGTCAATCACCTAGCGTTTTTGCTCACATACACCTCCTATATACACCTATATTGTTGTTAGTTAGATAGACATTGGGCTCGATTCACAAAGCGGTGATAACCCAGTTATCACGCGTAAAAGACTTTAGGCGTGATGACCTTTTCACCACTGAGTTATCACCGCTTTTTCCTGCTCTTCGCGCGAAGTTACCGCGCGTACGCGCGCGCGCAAAGTCCCATAGGGTTTAATGGGAGCTTCGCACGAAGCGTCGGGTGCTGCGCGCGCACGCGCGTACGCGCGGTAACTTCGCGCGAGTTTCTTCTTATCACGCCTAAAGTGAGTTTAGGCGTGATAAGGGGCTTTTCACTGGCGTGCAAACACTTTGCACCGCTTTGTGAATCAAGCCCATTGTATTTTAGTTAGTAGCTTGTGTGTTACATAGAGACAGCCAGCTGCTGCAGGCAAGCTTACACAGCTTTAGGCCTCAGGGCCTTGCCTGTGTGGGCACAGCTGTCCTCCTGTCCTCTGTTAGTTTATTTCTCATCTATACCAGTGTTTCTGCTGTCCTTTACTACTGAGTGATTGTATTTTGTAGTATACTGTAACTGTACTAGGACACTCACTGTCACTGTTTGTACGTACATAGCTCCTGCGTGTGTGCGTGCACTGTCTACACAGTACACACACTCTATTTCCTTCTGATTACTACTGATTATTGTAATTTTTAGTTGTACTTACTGTTACTACTTACTGTACTAGGGACACTCAGTCACTGTTCATAGGCTAGCTCCTGCGTGTGTGCGTGCGTGCACTGTCTGTACAGTACACACACTCTATTTCCTTCTGATTACTACTGATTATTGTAATTTCTAGTTGTACTTACTGTTACTACTTACTGTACTGGGGACACTCAGTCACTGTTCATAGGCTAGCTCCTGCGTGTGTGTGTGCGTGCACTTTCTGTAGTGTACTACACACACTCTATTTCCTTCTACTGAATCTGATTACTACTGATTATTGTATTTTCTAGTTAGTGTACTAGGGGACACACTCACTGTTCACTGTTCACACTTACTGATTACTGAATTATTGTATTTTGTATTAGTACTGTACTAGTAATCACTTAGCGATCTAATCACTTAGTGATTAGTGTCACCTCACCCACCAACCCACTCCATTAAAGTACCCCACTTTTTCACCCGCCCTTTTAAAAAACGTTTTTGTTTACGCCCAAAACATCAAAGATGTCTGGAAGTGGCAGCCATTTCGGTTTGGGCAAGGGGAAGGGCAGCAAGGGAATCAGGAGGAGAGGAAGCAGCATTGTGGCAAGCCGCGGCCGCGCCACCATGCACAGTTCCGCAGCAGCAGCAGCTGCGTCAGTGGCTAACATTCCGCCTCTAGCCACTGGCCGTGGACGCCTAGGGCGCCGCCCAGCAGGAGCATCTGCAACTCACGCTGCAGAGACACAGCAGCAGCAGCAGTGTGTAGTACCTGCTCCTATTTTCCTCCAGCCGGGTCGGAAACGTCCCATTGAGGAAAAGGATGCAGCCACTGTGGTGCAACTGATGACGGAGGAAGAGCAGCCCGCCATCAGCTCTGCATCCGAGGCCCCCACCCTCACCACCACCACCACCCCTGTTCGCAGCAGCCGCCCAGCAGGGCCTGGGGAGGAGGCCAGTTCACCGTCACTTGGCGATCTGTCATTCAGCAGTCTTTTGACCCAAGGCATCATGAGTAAATTGTCTGCTGTTGATGGCGATTTTGAGGAGGAGATGCTGATGGGCACTTTGGGGGAGGAGGGATTGGACAGCAAGACTGTGGCGACAGTCAAGCAATCCATCCATGCATCAGGAGAGGAGTTTGGGGGGTCATCCTCCCAGCAGGACATGTTTCAGGAGGGGGAGGATGATGATGACACGGTGACAGACAAAGACTGGGTGCCACCAGCTCCTGGGGATGTCCTCGTCAGCAGCTCTGAGGAGGAGGAGGAGGATGCGCTTGTGGGCCTTGCAAGGAGGCGCATCATTGCAAGCATTGGCAGCAGTAGGCAGGTCCCACAGCCTGCTGGTGTCTCAGGCTCAGCAGCAGCAGCAGCATCTGCCAGTACCACCAACAGCCGCACCCAAGCCCCCCCCCCAACCACCGCAGGGAGACAGGCAGCAGCGGCTCCAGGCCGTAGGGGGTTGTTCTTGTCACCACTCTGGCGATTTTTCACAATGCCCACAGTGTACAGCAAGTACGCCACTTGCAACCACTGTCAGCGGAAGTTGAGCCGAGGTGCAGACCCCTTAAAGTTCAGCACCAGCTCGCTCATCAACCACCTTGCTGCTAAACATTTCCACCAGCATGAGGAGTTCCAGAGGCTGAAGGCATCTGGTGCTGGCAGTGGCACCACACCCATCACTGCACAGCCTTCAGCAGCAGCAACAGCAGCCACCCGCCCTCCTGCTCCTCCAGCAGCACCAGCAGGAGTGCGGAAACTCCCCCCTCTGCAACTCCTGCCGCCGACACTGAGGCCTGTTCTGGCAGCCAGTCCTCAGTGGCCTCTTCTGCTGTGTCCGCTGATTCCCGTGCTAGCAAAAGGCCACGCCAGAGCCTTTTGAGCGAGTCCTTCCAGGGGGTGGTTAGGGCTCTGCCTCCCAGCAGCCGTCGCATGCGGTAGCTGAACGGCTTGCTGGCACGGGCCATGTGCTCCCAACTCCTGCCGTACACGCTCGTGCAGGAGGGGAGCGACATGCATGCGCTGCTTGCTTGTGCAGCCCCAGACTGGCAGCTCCCCAGCAGACACTTCTTTGCCCGCAAGGCCATTCCTGCACTGCACCGCTTTGAGATGGCCAATGTGGAGCGAGGGCTGGAGCACGCGGTTGGTGAAAGGGTCCACGTCACCATGGACTCCTGGAGCAGCCGCTTCGGGGCAGGCCGCTACCTGTCCTTCACTGTCCACTGGGTCAGCTTGGTGGAAGGGGGTGAGGATGGGAGAGCAGCAGCGGGCACAGCAGCAGCAGCAACACAGTGGGTGGTGCCACCCCGCAGGGTCAGGGGAACTGCAGCAGGTTCCTCCGATCCTCTGCCATCCTCCGGCACACCTGGCCAAACCCCCCGCCTCAGCAGCAGCGTGAAGGCCCGACACTGCCAAGCGCTGCTGCAGTTGGTCAGCCTTGGGAAGACCAAACTGACGGCAACCCATGTGTTGGCCAAACTCCAGGAGCAGGAGAGGATTTGGCTGACCCCCAGAGGCTTCAGAGTCGGAGAGGTGGTGGCCGACAATGGGGCCAATCTGGTTGCCGCAATTGACAGGGGAAACCTGACCCACATCCCCTGTCTTGCCCACGTGCTGAACCTGGTGGTGCAGAAGTTCTTGCGCACCTGCCAGGGGATGGGAGAACTGCTGGAAACGGCAAGGAACGTTGTGCGTCACTTCCGGCGCTCGGCTGCAGCCTGTGCGAGCCTGGAAGACGTGCAAAAGGAGCTGGAGCTGCCACGCCATCGGCTGATCCTTGACGTTCCAACTCGCTGGAACTCCACCCTGGCGATGTTGGAGCGTCTGGTTGAACAGTCGATGACGACTGGAGGCACATGCAGCAGGTGTGCTTAGTGCTGGCTCCCTTTCTGCAGGCCACTAACATGGTGAGCAGGGACCATGCTATGGTCTGCGAGTGGGTGCCCCTGGTTTGTCTGCTGAACAGGGCCCTCGATGCTTTGCTGGAACAGGGAGCGGCAGCCTTGGACCAGCAGGAGCGGCAAGCAGCTGCACAGTCCACCTCTGAGGGGGAGGAGGAGGAGGACTTGGTGGAGGTCCCTGACCTTGCTGCTGATGAGGGGGATCAGCACAGCGCAGCTGAGTTGGTGCGGGGGTGGAGAGAGGATGAGGCTGAGGAGGCAGAGGAGGAGGATGAGGACAGCACTGCCGTCGATGTGCCAGCACATGTGGCCCGCCTCTTCCCAATGGCAGCGCACATGCTGACGTGCCTGCGCAAGGACCCCAGGGTGATCCAGATGAAGCAGAGGGAGGACATCTGGATCAGCATGATGTTGGACCCACGCCTCAAGGGGAAGTTGAGCCAGTTCCTGCTGCCTGCAGGAGGAGAGCCAGCACAACAAATAAGGAGCTTGCAGCAGGCCCTTGTTGAGCGCTTGGAGGAAGCCTTCCTCCAGCCTTCCACCCCCACTGTCCAGCCAGCACAGAGGCAGCAGCAGGTGCCTGCATCCAGCAGCAAGCGCCCCACAGACCTGTTGTCTCTCAGCAACGAGCTCTACAGGACTGTAGAGGCTCCGGCAGCAGTGACTAGAAAGGAGGTGCATGCAGCAGCATCCTCCTCCGGTCACAGCCAGCACCTGACCCGCATGGTGGCTGACTACATGGGGTCCTACAGCGGGCTTGACAGCGATGCCCCTGTTGATCCCATGGAGTATTGGGTCAAGCGCCTGGAGATCTGGAGCGAGCTGGCACAGTACGCCCTGGAAGTGCTGTCCTGCCCCCCTTCCAGGGTGCTGTCCGAGCGCTGCTTCAGTGCAGCTGGTGGCGTGGTCACCGAGAAACGCTCACGTCTGTCTCACAAGTCTGTGGACAGATTGACGTTTCTCAAGATGAACCAGGCGTGGGTGGAAGGCGAGTTCCTGGCCCCTGTTGTCGGCGAGAGGGGGACATGAACTGGCTGCCGGAAGAACCATCGTTAATGTGCCTTACCACCCTTTACCACCTCCTGGCTCCTGCTCACTAAGCCAGCCTGGTTCACTTTGACTATTACGTCGCCTGCAGCCACACATTTTACATCTACAGTGGGCTGCTGTGTACTGCCCTTCTGCTGTCTGTCTGTCTGTGTTTCCCACTGCCAGGGTACACAGATTTTACTTTCTGCTGCCGCTCTGCCACCAGCTATTACGTCCAACAATAACTAGCTATATCTGTGTAATTTGCTGTAAAAAAAAAGAAAAAAGTAAACCATTAAAAAAAAACAATTTTTAATTTTTCTGAGGTGCCCGGGTTGAAAACTGTGTTGTCCCAGTTGTGTATTGGACACGATGTGGGCTGCACGACCGCTGTCTGGGACCTCCTGTTGTGTTTATTTACAGCCCTGGTATCAACGCTAGGTACCAGGGCTATTATGTCACGCTGCCTACCTACCTGCTGCCACACTCACACTACTCCTCCATTCCTCCTGCTGCTGCTGCTGTCTGTCTGTGTTTCCCACTGCCAGGGTACACAGAATTACCTTCTGCTGCCACTCTGCCACCAGCTATTACGTCAAACAATAGCTATATCTGTGTAATTTGCTGTGAAAACAAAACAAAAAAACCATTAAAAAAAAAAAAGGTTTAATTTTTCTGAGGTGCCCGGGTTGAAAACTGTGTTGTCCCAGTTGTGTATTGGACACGATGTGGGCTGCACGACCGCTGTCTGGGACCTCCTGTTGTGTTTATTTACAGCCCTGGTATCAACGCTAGGTACCAGGGCTATTATGTCACGCTGCCTGCCTCATTGACTGCCTGCTGCCACACACTCATCCTCCTCCTCCTGCTGCTGAATTTACCTCCTGCTGTCTGTGTGTTTCCACTGCCAGGGAGCACATACAATGGCGCTTCCACCATGCGCCACCAGCTATTTGTTACGCTCAAAAATAGCTGCATTTCTTTAAAAAAACAAAAAATATATATATACTTTTTATTAATACTTTGTAATATTATTTTTAAAGGTGTCCGGGTTGAAAACTGTGTTGTCCCAGTTGTGTATTGGACATGATGTGGGCTTCACGACCGCTGTCTGGAACCTCATGCTGTGTATTTACGGCCTGGTACCACCGCTAGGTACTACACAGCCTATTATGTCTCGCTGCTTGCCTCATTGACTGCCTGCTGCCACACAATCATCCTCCTCCTCCTGCTGCTGCTGAATTTACCTCCTGCTGTCTGTGTGTTTCCACTGCCAGGGAGCACATACAATGGCGCTTCCAACATGCGTGCGCCACCAGCTATTTATTACGCTCAAAAATAGCTGCATTTCTTTAAAAAAAATATATAAAAGAGAAATAAGTGAAGAAGAAGAAGACGATATAGAAGAAGAAGAAGATATAGAAAAAGAAGAAGAAGAAGGAGAAGAAGAAGAAGATATAGAAAGAGACGAAATAGAAAAATAATAATAATAATAATAATAATAATAATAGGAAGAGGAAGAGGAAGAGGAAGAGGAAGAGGAAGAGGAAGAAGAAGAAGAAGAAGAAGAAGAAGAAGAAGAAGAAGAAGGAGAAGGAGAAGGAGAAGGAGAAGGAGAAGGAGAAGGAGAAGGAGAAGGAGAAGGAGAAGGAGAAGGAGAAGGAGAAGGAGAAGGAGAAGGAGAAGGAGAAGGAGAAGGAGAAGGAGAAGGAGAAGGAGAAGGAGAAAACAGAATTTTGGACACAACTTCTCTTCTCTTTCCACCTTTTTTTTTTTTTTTTAAAGAAACATCCCCACATAACCACTTGCTGTTGTTACTTGGAAAAAAAGATGTTTCTTGCATCATTCACCCTCAAAACAAGTGTTGGAAGCTATTTAAGGCCAATTCGAATAGTCAGCTTGAATACCGACTCGAATAGTGAGCTCGAAGTCCGAGGTCGAATCGAATAGTAAAAAATATTCGACTCGAATATTCGACCGAATTCGAATAATTTACTATTCGAATTCGACCAAACTCGAATAATAAAAAGGGGTATCCGAGCATCACTGATATCTAATTAACATCCAAACTCTAAATGGGTAGTAAGGTTTATCATCTATGGACACATGGGAGATTTGGGCACAATATAAAGTCGAAAAACGTCTCGCCCTGCTCCTGCAAAAGTTCCAGCGGCGTTAATTATTATTCCACTTCCAGGTCACCGTGGATACTGGATAAAGATGTAATTTGGCATCCAGCTATTGCTGTAAGCTGAATTCCAGTGTTTTTATAGTAATTTGTGCTCCGTCTTTTGACGTCACCCAAATTATTCACTGAGGAGCACTTTCTATTACTGTGGTGCCCCTATTAGAATACTTTTCATAAAAGTACACCTATTTTATTGTTCCCCCACAGTTTTCCTATTATAGTGCTCCCCATTACAGTGTGGTGCCTCCACTCTATCATTCTCCCTTGATTAGAGTGGCCCGTCTTATACTGCTTATAGAGCTGTTTCCATAACAGTGCCCCATATTATTATGCTCCTTCCATTATAGTCAGAGGTCCTCATGATGGTGCACCTCTGCTTATTGGTCCATAGCCTAATAACTTTTTTCCTGAGTTTTCTCCATGTAGATAATGTTAAACCTTACCATAAAATAACATTTCTTACCATGCAAGAAATTCCTCAAAATAATTTGGTATTACTTTTGTACCTCCTTTTTGTATTTTTGCTGTACAGTTTCAGTGCTGAAAAGCTATTTTTAGGTAAAATAAAAAAATATCCTCTGGGAGAAAATTCAGGAGAAAAAGTTAATTGGAATAGGGCCTTAGTGCAGAAGACAGAAATTGCAGCCAGAAAACTAGCATTTTCAGAACTGGTAGTGAAAGGTATAATTTAAACTCCACTGGAGGACTATACAACTTGAGACTGGTGTTTCTGTTTATATTCCACTTAAATTATATTCCCCAAATATTGGTCAGTCAGCTTGGTTCAGCCCAAACTAAGTAAATTTAACATATACAGCATATTGGGTGGGTTAAGTGATCTGAGCGATCTCATAATGCCTTGGTCAATCATTCAGTGTCTGGGAATGAGCATTTTATGGTGCAATACATGCTATAAAACAACTTCATTGCTTGAAATATGGGTAAGCCAGGCTGTATATAAAATGGCAGCCAGTATTCACTATGCTGCAAGGACTGTGTCCGGCGTACTCCAGGAGTTGCAGTGTTAGTATTATTGTAAAGCTGTCATCATTACTTTCAGTGGGACTCCTTATACTAGATAATTTGCAAATGCAGCATAATACAGCAAACAGTGAGCAGCACTGCTGCTAGTCTGTATGTTATGTAGCTGTAAGTACTTTTCACTGTTCATCTTTATCCTTTTATGTTATCAATGGAGCTTATTTTAGTATTAGATTCTCACTTCCAACATATTTTACAGCAAGTATCCAGCAGCACTGCTGCTAGTCTGCACTTTGTAGCCATAACTAATTTTAACACTCCATTACCATTGCTCTGTGTTGTCAGTGAGTTTTATTGAAGTACCAGATTATTTACAAGTGTGGCAAATCAAAAGTCTAGCGTAGCACATAAGGATTTGAGAAGACCTGCTGCTATTGTACACTATATATATATATATATATATATATATATATATATATATATATATATATATATATATATATATATATCAGATTAGTAAAGCGGCAATGATAGATAGATATGGACCGGAAGAATCTATATGAACAATTTAAATTTTTGGGCATAAGGCCCGGTTCACACTTGCGGTGGCCCTCCGGAATCGCCGTGCCGGAGCCGCACCGCCTGCAGAACGGACGGAACGGACGCACGGCATAGCAATTAAAGCCTATGCGTCCGTTCACATGGGTCCGTTCTGCAGAACCGGAGCCGGACCGGATCCGGGCCGGATCCGGACTCCGGCCTCCGTTCCAACATGCGCTATTTTTTCATCCGGCCCCTCCGGCAGCCGTATCCGGGGCGGAGCCGGACTGCACCATCCGGCCAATACAAACAGATGGGAACCGGAGGCCGCACAACACACTGGCTGAGAAATCCGGATGTTCTACCCCACTTCCTATGCGGATTTTTGCGGCGATATTGGCTGGGGACACATGGGCAAGCATTTTGGAGTGGAGCAGCACGAGCTGGAGGTGTTGGCAGGATGTTGGCAGCATGTCGGAGGTGGAGGTGAGTGCTAAACAGCAGAGGGCCTGATTCCACAGGTCCCCCTTCTGCTGACCTCCCAGACCCCAACCTTTTTTTTTTTTTTACGTTAACTTTGCCAAACGGATCCGGATCGCATCCTGATTACCACCTGATGCAACCTGACCGGATCCGGATCGGATCCGGATCAGAACCGTACGGTTCCGATCCGGATCCGGTCCGGATCCGGTCAGGTCATCCGGTCCGTTTGGCAAACAACCGCTAATGTGAACCGGGCCTTAGTGAAGCATTAATGGTAATTGCTGAACTTTTATTAAGGCTATTTAAAGTGATCTCAATACTTTTCAGATCATCAACATAATTACTACATGAATACTGCACGAATACCAATCAGTGCATATTATGACAGATACGTGTTTTAACACCTGGCTGCTAAGGAGTAGTTTTCAGTTCAGTGAGACGATATATGTTTTAGCAAAAGCTGACTATAATTTATGCTTATACATTCATAAAGCTGTCCTTAACTGGATATAAGTTGAAATGTGCATGTAATATAGACTGTGCCCAGTTAAAGCACAGTTAGATGTTAATGAACTACAGTGGGATCACCATTGAATGGTCATGCTAATTTTAACTGAATCAATTTTTTGACAATATAACCCCCTATAATGGATGTCACTAGGTCATGCATGTAAATAATGTCTTTATTGCTACGATGCATTTTTACAGGATATTAGGGGTGAGCATGATTTTGCATTATCATCATTTTACATTGCAATTTAATTCATAATTTTGCATTGCAATTATGCAAAATCATAATGCAAAATATTGTGAAAAAATAGTAATTAATTAAATTTTTAACAGTAATTATTAACTGTAATTTCACAATTTCATGTAATTTTCGCCTAATTTTGTGCCAACTTTAAAGGTTAATAGCAATGCCCCCACACATGCTATTGTCACCAAAATGTATATTTATGTTAAGGGGAATAGTGGGAACAAATCAATTCTTCAAAAATACCTTGTATTTGTTGAATTTAAAAAACATTTGTCCTTTGCATTTTTAAAATTGAGAAATTAGAAATAACGCATGTATGGGGGCTTTGCTATTAACCACTAAAATTGGTATGAAATTATGTGAAAATAAGGCTAATTTTCGAATGAACTACAACATTTATCCTACACCCTTCCGCTTCCCAAGGCTCACTATTGGTTGACTTTTATGAGAGGCTCAGGACGTGAGAGCGAGTATAGATGTGTTCAACCTACTTAGAAAAGTCAATGCATGGGCAGAAAATGAATACATTTGTCTTGTGCCCACCATATTAGGGACCATTGTTATATGAGTTCAGTGGCTTTCCTTGCATTACAAAACTTTGATTGGATTGCCATTAAAGCTTATGCAAGACCAGACCAAGACCATTTGTGTGTTTTTCTAACCAGTGAATTCTCTCAAGTAATGCAAAGCAAAACAATTTTCTTTGCTTTCGAGAATAGAGAAAAATATTTAAATGACCTGGTTGTCAGAGCTTCCAGTACACTCTCCGAATAAGGTGAAAGTGCTTGCAGGCACCTCTAGGTATCTGCACTAAGTTCACATTAGCATTAAAATAACTAGTGTAATGCAGCAGTATTTTACCATTCATCCCTTTATCATTTCATGTTAACTTGAGAAAAGGGGTGTATTTAATTTTTCGTGATTTATGACACTCTGCATATTTGAATATAAAGTATATAGCCAAAAAAAATAATGTAAAAATTATATCTATCTATCTATCTATCTATCTATCTCAAAAACTCGATTTTCTGAGCAATCTATGAGCAGCTGATTCAAGGATAGAATACAAACTAATCCTTTTAACAGGTGACACATATGAATTGCACAGGTTGTGTGACTAATTAAATGCTGATAAGCCAGTGACTCAGTCTAATTAATTATAGAAACTGTGTAATTTATATGTTATGCTTTAAGGGATAAGATAGTAACTACATCCTGTGAGAATCTGGAAAATGTGGAATAGCCCACAATTGATTTCTAGTAGATTTGGATGTTTCAAAAGTAGTACTGCATTTATAAACAGAAGTTATTTTTAGCTTACCACTTCCAGGTGTTCAAACATCAAAAAGAGAATGCATTACTTTAAGTGGAACTAAACCCAGGACTCCTCTGTGCTCTAAAAGATAAGAAAGAGTATAGTAACATTTACAGCAAAGCACTTCTTTGTTACTGCTTACAGAGCTCCTCAGTGATGCTGCAGTGTAGTTACTTCCTAGTTTGATGGAAGCACATACATGGTTAACCTCCTTTGTTTATATATAGCCTGTCTGAATGGCACACCACAGCACAGATCAGATAGAGCTGACAGCTCTAATTACAGTGACTCATTACTTCCAAATAAGGGAAAATTAGCTATTTCTAAATACAAACGGTGGGTTTCTCTGTGTTTTCCTTCTCTCCTGTAGAACAGTTTAGGTCCTATTTCACTACAAAGCAGTGTGAAAAGCCATACAATGCATTCCTTTGTAACTTTTAATGCCAGCCATGTATCCTAAACCAGTGATATCTATGCACCCAACTATACCCATTTTTAGTTTTTAACTTAAAGTGAACCTTACAGTAAGTGGAAGAGAGTTCTGTGCACTCCTTGGACACACTCCTGGTCATGGAAGCATTATTGAGGAGGTGCATACGGGACCGCACATGTGCAGTTGCCCATGACTGGTCCAGCTTGATGAGCTTTCAGATGGGCAGAGAAGTACAAAGAAGAGTCATGGGAGGAAGCCGTGGGACCTGCGAGGCTACGAGAGGCAGGAAGAAGCCCCAGACAGGTAAAACTGAACTTATTTCCCCCACCTAAAGGACCGTTATTGTGCAAAACGTAAAATTTCAACTGCACGTAAACATATACAAATAAGAAGTACAGTTCTTCCAGAGTAAAATGAGCCATAAATTAATTTTCTCCGATGTTGCTGTCACTGGCAGTAGGTAGTAGAAATATGGCAAAACCGACAGGTTTTTGGGTATCTCCTCATGGGGGATTCTCAGGGTTTTGTTGATTTTCATAAGCACTTAGTGAATGGCAGTTGCTCTGTCCAACTGCCAAAAAAAGTGTGTAGTGAGCAGAGAAGCTGGCCAGCATCATTGTATAAATCCTTTTCAGGGAATGTTTTTATAAAGAATAAAAGCCTTGCTGAGAATCCCCCATTAAGAGATGGACTTATCCAAAACCTGTTGTCTCAGTCAGATTCTACTATCTACTTTAAGTGACAGCAACATAGGAGAAAAGTAATTTATGCTCCTTTTACTCTGGAAGAAACATACTACATATTTCTATGTGTTTATGTGATGATCCGCTCGGCTGCCTGCGCAGGTAGGCAGCTTTTTGAACACTGTTCAGGTCTGCATTCTGCAGGTCTCTGGAAGAGAGACCTTTTGTCAGTTTTGCAGCTTGCTGCTGCTGAGGAATTTGCATACGTTTGTCATGCAAATTGCTTAGCCACATCCTTTGTAGGCTTGCTCTATATATACCATGTGATCCCACAGTACTTGGCTGGTCATAACGGTTTGTCCTGTGAAACACTCCTGGAGTGTCAGCCATGCTTATTGTTTGAAGATTAGCTTAGAGTAATTCCTGGGACTGCACTAGGCATCCTTGCTAGAGCAGTTAGGATTGTATTATTTGTATTGCCTGTTCTGTCTGTCTGTGGGGTACTAACCAGAGCAGCGGTTGTTACTGGTAGGCCCTTCTGTTCATCTGTCGGTTGTGCTTGGATCGCACTAGCCTCTAGTGGTAGCGGCTGTGGATCCTTCTGCTCTCCAACTCTCTTGCTGTACTTGGATCGCACCTGCTCTGGCGGAAAGAGCAGTGGATCCAGCTCGCTCTGTTTCTATACTTGGATCGCACTCGCTCTGGCGAAAGAGCAGTGGATCGTATCTCTCACTTATTCCTGTTTTCGTGTATCTGTCTTGTCTGCTATGAACACTTGCTGGAGGCTCGGTGAGGTAACCGTTAAGCAAGCGCTCGCGTCCTCTGTTTCATGTTTGTCTGTCGGTGGTTAGTTAGGCGTGCTTGTCTCTGTTGTGCTTAACACGCGGAGGCCGCGCAGAAAACGCGTTCGCTGTTGTGAATGAGTGCGGCGTTCGCGTTTAGTTAGCGTTTGTTATTTTCCTTATCTTCTCATTGTATGATTTGCTGTGCCTTTGCTACTCTCGTGCTCTGCCTTGCTGTAGCCTTGTGTCACCTCTGGCAATCGCCTCTCTCGTGATTGCGTTCCTACTTCATATCTGCTGTTGCGTGTGCACCGTCGCGGGTTGGCGACTAGATTGGGGCACATACATACATTCTATCCCTGTGCTCATTCTCTTTCGCAATCGCTTCTCTTGCGATTGCGTTCTCGCTTGGTTTCCTCTGTTGTGTGTCCGCCGTCGCAGGTTGGCGGCTAGATTGGTGGACATACATACATTCCTCATCTGTGCTTATTCGGTCTTGTGTCGCTGTTAGCAACCACCATCTCTGGCGATTGCCTTCTCACTTTATCTTCCTGGTTGTGTGTCCGCCGTCACAGGGTGGTGACTAGATTGGTGGACACACATACCCTCTGTCGCTTTGGTCTCTCTCTTTCAGGGCTATCTTGCCCTGCGTTTCTTCCCTTCGTGCAATTCCTGTCTGGCGTCTGTGGCAGGGCAGAGGAGCTGTTCCTCTGCACTCCACAGCTCCACCTGCCGACAGGAATTTCCCTCTACAGGTGCATTGCACCTTTTGCTGGGTTCCCTCAAATTATACGCTTGTGGAGGATTTCCGCAGTGTCAGCGCACATCTTGTGCGCTGATCACGGAGAGAATTCCACAATCCAGCCAAACCAAAATTCCCAGTGTAGAGGGAATTTCCGATTTGTACGATTTGGTCGAGTATGGATCCAGTGTTGTATGTGTGGCAGACGATTTTGGATGAGTTGCACACACACCAATCAATTGATTCCAATAAAGAGACATCGTTCTCAGATGATTGTTCCTGCCTTTCTGGGATAAAGCATGTGAGTTTTGACTTTGTGCGATCTGAGATGAAGGGGTGTGCCACTGTGGTTGATTCCTGTGAGTCCTGAAAGATTCTCTCCTGACTGTGTGCAGTTTGTATCTATGCGATCTGAAGCCTGTTTCTCGGATGTTCCTGCAAATTGTGATCAGCATGAATGTGCCAATTTGCTCAAGGATGTGTGGGATCCCTTGTCATTTAGAAACAGATCTTTAAGATCTTCCATCTGTGACCCGGCTATGGGGAAAATTCCTAAAATATGCAGCGTCAAAAGTAAAATTAATATGTCTAATAAAGTTTTTCCTGATGTTGTCGCTATTTCTACTGCAAATGAGTCTTTGTCTCACCCTGTTCACACCTGTAAGGGCCCGTTGCCTGGTGACAGTTGCTCCAGTGTTTCTGTCCTGAACGCCTTACAGTTTGCTCCGCAGATCGCGGAGGTTTGCGCTATGGAAGCATCAGTTTCACAACCTAAAGCGGTTTTTGATTCGCAAATTTTGCGTTCTGACTCCTCGGATTTGACATTGTTAGCCGAATCTAAGAGTGAGACAGCGCTTCAGTTTTGCGAATCTGATGCTGAAGCTTCTTTGCTTTGCTCAGAGAAGCTTTCTCTGAACCTGCCCTGTACCATGAATGAAAACATGATCTCCACTCGCACTGACATTTCTGAGTCCCTTTCTTGTTCTGAGGAAAATGCTGATTCTACACCCTGTACTCTGGATGAGTTAATATGGCCTTGTTTAGAATCTCCTGCAGTGTCCCTAGAGGTTCGTCTAGGTATTGCTACTATACGCACCTGTTTTTCTGCAGTTTTGGAGTTGCACGCTAGTTTGACTGCTACGCAGAATCCTGGGTGCAGTGAGATTGAAGTTAGGGAGTCAGTGTGTGTTCCAGTAAACATTCCTGTACATCCCACTGATGATGATGAAATTCAGTCTCAGCTTATGGTGGAACCATTCCTGGGACATCTGCCCTGCCTGCAGGAGGTATTTAATGTTCAGCCCTGTAACATGAATAGTTCAGAACCCTTCATAGAAAACTTGGAAAATGACATTTATGAGGTCTTAGTTGATGTTTTGGAGGTTTCCAAGTCCCTCCTAAAGGGTGCAGAACTTCTAGGAGATACCCCCTGCCCCCCAGATCCGTCTGAGGTTTTGCCCACTTCAGTGGGCTTTGCTGTTGTGCTGACTACTGTTGCAGCTCTGGAGGAGCCTCAGTCTTGTGTAGTCAATGATGAATATGGGGTAGATACCAGTACAGTCACAGAGATTTCTAGGTTTGAGTCCAAGCCTTCTTTTGAAAGTCCAGTGCTTGTGACCACTGCTCGTGATGATTCTCTGCCCGGTTCTGGTTTTGGTCTTGTCGTGACGGACTCTGAGGTTGGCAGTTCCTCGACATGTCCTGAGGTTCCCCTTGGGCTAGTGTACCCCGATGTGTTCTGTGACCCAGAAAGCCCAAGTGTGTCTTGGTTGCCAGCCTGCTCAGATGCTTCCTCGGTGGAAACCTGTTCTGATGTTGCCTGTCTGCCTGCATGCCCAGAGGTGGTCCCTGAAGGCCCTGGTCTTGATGCTTGTCCTGGTAATTCTGAATCCAGAATTGTCATGGGTTCCATAGGGGTTCTTGATAGTTCTCCGTGTGAGCCTGGTGATCGTTCTGCCCTCCTGGGATCTCTGCGGAGCTTCAAAGTGTTCTGGGAGATCCTGGGAGAAATATTTCCTGGTACCTTGAATGAGATCAGCAGTGGGTGCTTTGTGGAAAGGGACACTTCGAATGGGTATTGTGGCAGGTTTGGTATTTTTGGACGGTCCCTGGAAGGGCATGGCTCGGTGGGTGTCGATGGCTTCTTCTCTGGCATTCACGGTCCTGATGGGTGTTACACTGAGACTTGTGGTACTGATGGGCATGTTTCGGTGGCTTCTCCTTCCGATGAGGTCGGTTTCGGGTGGGCTGACTCTGGAATTGGGCCTTGTCGGGCTGTCCTGACCTTCACGAGTCTTCAGTTAGAGTCTTTTGCAAATATCAGGTTAGAGGCTCGTCTGGAATCCGACCCTAGAGGGGGGGTACTGTGATGATGCGCTCGGCTGCCTGCGCAGGCAGGCAGCTTTTTGACCACTGTTCAGGTCTGCATTCTGCAGGTCTCTGGAAGAGAGGCCTTTTGTCAGTTTTCCAGCTTGCTGCTGCTGAGGAATTTACATACGTTTGTCATGCAAATTGCCTAGCCACATACTTTGTAGGCTTGCTCTATATATACCATGTGATCCCACAGTACTTGGCTGGTCATAACGGTTTGTCCTGTGAAACACTCTTGGAGTGTCAGCCATACTTCTTGTTAAAGTTAGCTTAGAGTAATTCCTGGGACTGCACTAGGCATCCTTGCTAGAGCAGTCAGGATTGTATTATTTGTATTGCCTGTTCTGTCTGTCTGTGGGGTACTAACCAGAGCCAGTGGTGCTCAGCAGAGCTCGAATATTCGAGTAGCTCGAATATTCGAGCTCTTTTTCAGCTATTCGAGCTCGGTATTCGAGCTCCGAATAGCTGCAGCTATTCGAATGAGCTATTCGAGTAAACGCGAATAGCCCATTCACTATTCGAGCTATTCGAGCAAACGGCGCTATTCGAGCTCGAATACCTAGCTCGAATAGCGTCATAGCCCAGATTGATGTCCTTAGAGCCAATCAGAGGGCTCCCAGGCCCTCTGACGGCAGCCAATCACAGAGGGGGACCCTGGCCAGCCCCTACCCTATAAATAGCGGCCGCCATGTTCCGTTTCTCCGTCCTTGCCTGAGACTTGCATAGAGAGAGAGTTGCTCCTTTGTGCTTTGGCTTAGCAAGAGCTCTATTGTGGTCATTTACCTAGCGTTTTTGCTCACATACACCTCCTATACACACCTATATTGTTGTTAGTTAGATAGACATTGTATTTTAGTTAGTAGCTTTTGTGTTACATAGAGACAGGCCAGCTGCTGCTGCAGGCTTACAGCTTTAGGCCTCAGGGCCTGCCTGTGTGGGCAGCTGTCCTCCTGTCCTCTGTTAGTTTATTTCTCATTAGACAGTATTAGACAGTATTAGATAGTATTAGACAGTATTTCTGCTGTCCTTTACTACTTAGTGATTGTATTTTGTATTGTAGTTATATACTGTAACTGTACTAGGACACTCACTGACTGTCACTGTTCATAGGCTAGCTCCTGCGTGTGCTTGCGCTCACTGTCTGTGTACACACACTCTATTTCCTTCTGAATAGTTATATACTGTAACTGTACTAGGACACTCACTGTCACTGTTCATAGGCTACTAGCTCCTGCGTGTGTGTGTGCACTCACTGTCTGTGTACTGTACACACACTCTATTTCCTTCTGAATAGTTATATACTGTAACTGTACTAGGACACTCACTGACTGTCACTGTTCATAGGCTAGCTCCTGCGTGTGCTTGCACTCACTGTCTGTGTACACACACTCTATTTCCTTCTGAATAGTTATATACTGTAACTGTACTAGGACACTCACTGTCACTGTTCATAGGCTACTAGCTCCTGCGTGTGTGTGTGCACTCACTGTCTGTGTACTGTACACACACTCTATTTCCTTCTGAATAGTTATATACTGTAACTGTACTAGGACACTCACTGACTGTCACTGTTCATAGGCTAGCTCCTGCGTGTGCTTGCACTCACTGTCTGTGTACACACACTCTATTTCCTTCTGAATAGTTATATACTGTAACTGTACTAGGACACTCACTGTCACTGTTCATAGGCTACTAGCTCCTGCGTGTGTGTGTGCACTCACTGTCTGTGTACTGTACACACACTCTATTTCCTTCTGAATAGTTATATACTGTAACTGTACTAGGACACTCACTGACTGTCACTGTTCATAGGCTAGCTCCTGCGTGTGCTTGCACTCACTGTCTGTGTACACACACTCTATTTCCTTCTGAATAGTTATATACTGTAACTGTACTAGGACACTCACTGTCACTGTTCATAGGCTACTAGCTCCTGCGTGTGTGTGTGCACTCACTGTCTGTGTACTGTACACACACTCTATTTCCTTCTGATTACTGATTGATTATTGTAAATTCTACTTCCTGACAGTTACTACTTACTTACTGTAGTAGGGACACTCACTCAGTCACTGTTCATAGGCTAGCTCCTGCACGTGTGTGCGCGTGCGTGCACTCACTGTCTGTAGTGTACACACACTCTATTTCCTTGTGATTACTACTGATTATTGTAACTTCTAGTTGTACTTCCTGACTGTTACTACTTACTTACTGTACTAGGGACACTCACTCACTCTCTGTTCATAGGCCAGCTCCTGCGCGTGTTTGCGCGTGCGTGCACTCACTGTCTGTAGTGTACACACACTCTATTTCCTTGTGATTACTACTGATTATTGTAACTTCTAGTTGTACTTCCTGACTGTTACTACTTACTTACTGTACTAGGGACACTCACTCACTCTCTGTTCATAGGCCAGCTCCTGCGCGTGTTTGCGCGTGCGTGCACTCACTGTCTGTAGTGTACACACACTCTATTTCCTTGTGATTACTACTGATTATTGTAACTGCCAGTTGTACTTCCTGACTGTTACTACTTACTTACTGTACTAGGGAGTCGGGACACTCACTCAGTCACCTCACCCACCAACCCACTCCATTAAAGTACCCCACTTTTCACCCGCCCTTTTCAAAAACTTTTGTGTTTACGCCCAAAACATCGAAGATGTCTGGAAGTGGCAGCCAGCGCGGTTTGGGCAAGGGGAAGGGCAGCAAGGGAATTAGGAGGAGAGAGAGCAGCATTGTGGCAAGCCGCGGGCACGGCCGCGCCACCATGCACAGTTCCGCAGCAGCAGCAGCGTCAGTGGCTAACATTCCTCCCATAGCCACTGGCCGTGGACGCCTTGGGCGCCGCCCAGCAGGAGCATCTGCAACTCATGCTGCAGAGACACAGCAGCAGCAGCAGCAGCGTGTAGCACCTGCTCCGATTTTCCTCCAGCCGGGTCGGAAACGTCCCATTGAGGAAAAGGATGCAGACACTGTGGTGCAACTGATGACGGAGGATGAGCAGCCCGCCATCAGCTCTGCATCCGAGGCCTCCACCCTCACCACCACCACCACCACCCCTGTTCGCAGCAGCCGCCCAGCAGGGCCTGGGGAGGAGGCCAGTTCACCGTCAGTCGCCGACCTATCACTCAGCACTCTTTTGACCCCAGGCATGATGCGTCAATTGTCTGCTGTTGTTGGCGATTTGGAGGAGGAGATGCTAATGGGCACTTTGGGGGATGAGGGATTGGACAGCAAGACTGTGGCGACAGTCAAGCAGCCCATCCGTGCATCAGGAGAGGAGTTTGGGGGGTCATCATCCCAGCAGGACATGTTTCAGGAGGGGGAGGCTGATGATGACACGGTGACAGACAGAGACTGGGTGCCACCACCTCCAGGGGATGTCGTCCTCAGCAGCTCTGAGGAGGAGGAGGAGGATGCGCTTGTGGGCCTTGCAAGGAGGCGCATCATTGCAAGCATTGGCAGCAGTAGGCAGGTCCCACAGCCTGCTGGTGTCTCAGGCTCAGCAGCAGCAGCAGCATCTGCCAGTACCACCACCAGCCGCACCCAAGCCCCCCCCCCCAACCACCACAGGGAGACAGGCAGCAGCGGTTCCATGCCGTAGGGGGTCGTTTTTGTCACCAATCTGGCGTTTTTTCACCATGCCCACAGTGTACAGCAAGTACGCCACTTGCAACCACTGTCAGCGGAAGTTGAGCAGAGGTGCAGACCCCTTAAAGTTAAGCACCAGCTCGCTCATCAACCACCTTGCTGCGAAACATTTCCACCAGCATGAGGAGTTCCAGAGGCTGAAGGCATCTGGTGCTGGCAGTGGCACCACACCCATCACTGCACAGCCTTCAGCAGCAGCAGCAGCAGCAACAACAGCAGCCACCCGCCCTCCTGCTCCTCCAGCAGCACCAGCAGGAGTGCGGAAACGCACTGCTCCTCCCCCCTCTGCAACTCCTGCCGCCGACACTGAGGCCTGTTCTGGCAGCCAGTCCTCAGTGGCCTCCTCTGCTGTGTCTGCTGATTCCCGTGCCAGCAAAAGGCCACGCCAGAGCCTTTTGAGCGAGTCCTTCCAGGGGGTGGTTAGGGCTCTGCCTCCCAGCAGCTGTCGCGTGCGGCAGCTGAACGGCTTGCTGGCACGGGCCATGTGCTCCCAACTCCTGCTGTACACGCTTGTGCAGGAGGGGAGCGACATGCGTGCGCTGCTTGCTTGCGCAGCCCCAGACTGGCAGCTCCCCAGCAGACACTTCTTCTCCCGCAAGGCCATTCCTGCACTGCACCGCTTTGTGATGGCCAATGTGGAGCGAGGGCTGGAGCACGCGGTTGGTGAAAGGGTCCACGTCACCATGGACTCCTGGAGCAGCCGCTTCGGGACAGGCCGCTACCTGTCTTTCACTGTCCACTGGGTCAGCTTGGTGGAAGGGGGTGAGGATGGGAGAGCAGCAGCGGGCACAGCAGCAGCAACACAGTGGGTGGTGCCACCCCGCAGGGTCAGGGGAACTGCAGCAGGTTCCTCCGATCCTCTGCCATCCTCCGGCACACCTGGCCAAACCCCCCGCCTCAGCAGCAGCGTGAAGGCCCGCCACTGCCAAGCGCTGCTGCGCTTGGTCAGCCTTGGGAAGACCAAGCTGACGGCAACCAATGTGTTGGCCAAACTCCAGGAGCAGGAGAGGATTTGGCTGACCCCCAGAGGCCTCAGAGTCGGAGAGGTGGTGGCCGACAATGGGGCCAATCTGGTTGCCGCAATAGACAGGGGAAACCTGACCCACATCCCCTGTCTTGCCCACGTGCTGAACCTGGTGGTGCAAAAGTTCTTGCGCACCTACCAGGGGATGGGCGAACTGCTGGAAACGGCAAGGAACGTTGTGCGTCACTTCCGGCGCTCGGCTGCAGCCTGTGCGAGCCTGGAAGACGTGCAAAAGGAGCTGGAGCTGCCACGCCATCGGCTGATCCTTGACGTTCCGACTCGCTGGAACTCCACCATGGCGATGTTGGAGCGTCTGGTTGAACAGAAGCACGCTGTCAACCAGTACCTTGCCCTGACCACTGTTTCCGCCGCTCGGAGAAGGGACAAGACCAGCAACATCCCGTCCATCGTCCCCGATGATGACTGGAGGCACATGCAGCAGGTGTGCTTAGTGCTGGCTCCCTTTCTGCAGGCCACTAACATGGTGAGCAGGGACCATGCTATGGTCTGCGAGTGGGTGCCCCTGGTTTGTCTGCTGAACAGGGCCCTTGATGCTTTGCTGGAACAGGGAGTGGCAGCCTTGGACCAGCAGGAGCGGCAAGCAGCTGCACAGTCCACCTCTGAGGGGGAGGAGGAGGAGGACTTGGTGGAGGTCCCTGACCTTGCTGCTGATGAGGGGGATCAGCACAGCGCAGCTGAGTTGGTGCGGGGGTGGAGAGAGGATGAGGCGGCAGAGGAGGAGGATGAGGAGGACAGCACTGCCGTCGATGTGCCAGCACACGTGGCCCGCCTCTTCCCAATGGCAGCGCACATGCTGGCGTGCCTGCGCAAGGACCCCAGGGTGATCCAGATGAAGCAGAGGGAGGACATCTGGATCAGCATGATGTTGGACCCACGCCTCAAGGGGAAGTTGAGCCAGTTCCTGCCGCCTGCAGGAGGAGACCCAGCGCAACAAATAAGGAGCTTGCAGCAGGCCCTTGTTGAGCGCTTGGAGGAAGCCTTCCCTCAGCCTTCCACCCCCACTGTCCAGCAGCCAGCACAGAGGCAGCAGCAGGTGCCTGCATCCAGCAGCAAGCGCCCCACAGACCTGCTGTCTCTCAGCCACGAGCTCTACAGGACTGTAGAGGCTCCGGCAGCAGTGACTAGAGAGGAGGTGCATGATGCAGCAGCATCCTCCTCCGGTCACAGCCAGCGCCTGACCCGCATGGTGGCTGACTACATGGGGTTCTACAGCGGGCTTGACAGCGATGCCCCTGTTGATCCCATGGAGTATTGGGTCAAGCGCCTGGAGATCTGGAGCGAGCTGGCGCAGTACGCCCTGGAAGTGCTGTCCTGCCCCCCTTCCAGCGTGCTGTCCGAGCGCTGCTTCAGTGCAGCTGGTGGCGTGGTCACCGAAAAACGCTCACGTCTGTCTCACAAGTCTGTGGACAGACTGACGTTTCTCAAGATGAACCAGGCGTGGGTGGAAGGCGAGTTCCTGGCCCCTGTTGTCGGCGAGAGGAGGACATGAACTGGCTAAGAACCATCGTTAATGTGCCTTACCACCCTTTACCACCTCCTGGCTCCTGCTCACTAAGCCAGCCTGGTTCAGTTTGACTATTACGTCGCCTGCAGCCACACATTTTACACCTACAGTGGGCTGCTGTGTACTGCCCTTCTGCTGTCTGTCTGTGTTTCCCACTGCCAGGGTACACAGAATTACATTCTGCTGCCACTCTGCCACCAGCTATTACGTCAAACAATAGCTTTATATCTGTGTAATTGGTTTTACAAACAAAACCAACAAACCATTAAAAAAAAAAAAAAGGTTTAATTTTTCTGAGGTGCCCGGGTTGAAAACTGTGTTGTCCCAGTTGTGTATTGGACACGATGTGGGCTGCACGACCGCTGTCTGGGACCTCCTGCCTGCTGTGTTTATTTACAGCCCTGGTATCACCGCTAGGTACCAGGGCTATTATGTCACGCTGCCTGCCTGCTGCCACACTCACACTACTCCTCCATTCCTCCTGCTGCTGCTGTCTGTCTGTGTTTCCCACTGCCAGGGTACACAGAATTACCTTCTGCTGCCACACTGCCACCAGCTATTACGTCAAACAATAGCTGCTCACATTACTCCTCCATTCCTCCTGCTGCTGCTGCTGTCGGTCTGTGTTTCCCACTGCCAGGGTACACAGAATTACGTTCTGCTGCCACTCTGCCACCAGCTATTACGTCAAACAATAGCTATATATCTGTGTAATTGGTTTTACAAACAAAACCAACAAACCATTAAAAAAAAAAAAAGGTTTAATTTTTCTGAGGTGCCCGGGTTGAAAACTGTGTTGTCCCAGTTGTGTATTGGACACGATGTGGGCTGCACGACCGCTGTCTGGGACCTCCTGTTGTGTTTATTTACAGCCCTGGTATCACCGCTAGGTACCAGGGCTATTATGTCACGCTGCCTGCCTGCTGCCACACTCACACTACTCCTCCATTCCTCCTGCTGCTGCTGTCTGTCTGTGTTTCCCACTGCCAGGGTACACAGAATTACCTTCTGCTGCCACACTGCCACCAGCTATTACGTCAAACAATAGCTGCTCACATTACTCCTCCATTCCTCCTGCTGCTGCTGCTGTCGGTCTGTGTTTCCCACTGCCAGGGTACACAGAATTACATTCTGCTGCCACTCTGCCACCAGCTATTACGTCAAACAATAGCTATATATCTGTGTAAATGGTTTTACAAACAAAACCAACAAACCATAAAAAAAAAAAAAAAGGTTTAATTTTTCTGAGGTACCCGGGTTGAAAACTGTGTTGTCCCAGTTGTGTATTGGACATGATGTGGGCTGCACGACCGCTGTCTGGGACCTCCTGTTGTGTTTATTTACAGCCCTGGTATCACCGCTAGGTACCAGGGCTATTATGTCACGCTGCCTGCCTGCTGCCACACTCACACTACTCCTCCATTCCTCCTGCTGCTGCTGTCTGTCTGTGTTTCCCACTGCCAGGGTACACAGAATTACCTTCTGCTGCCACACTGCCACCAGCTATTACGTCAAACAATAGCTGCTCACATTACTCCTCCATTCCTCCTGCTGCTGCTGCTGTCGGTCTGTGTTTCCTACTGCCAGGGTACACAGAATTACATTCTGCTGCCACTCTGCCACCAGCTATTACGTCAAACAATAGCTATATATCTGTGTAATTGGTTTTACAAACAAAACCAACAAACCATTAAAAAAAAAAAAAAAAGTTTACTTTTTCTGAGGTGCCCGGGTTGAAAACTGTGTTGTCCCAGTTGTGTATTGGACACGATGTGGGCTGCACGACCGCTGTCTGGGACCTCCTGTTGTGTTTATTTACAGCCCTGGTATCACCGCTAGGTACCAGGGCTATTATGTCACGCTGCCTGCCTGCTGCCACACTCACACTACTCCTCCATTCCTCCTGCTGCTGCTGTCTGTCTGTGTTTCCCACTGCCAGGGTACACAGAATTACCATTCTGCTGCCACACTGCCACCAGCTATTACGTCAAACAATAGCTGCTCACATTACTCCTCCATTCCTCCTGCTGCTGCTGCTGTCGGTCTGTGTTTCCCACTGCCAGGGTACACAGAATTACATTCTGCTGCCACTATGCCACCAGCTATTACGTCAAACAATAGCTATATATCTGTGTAATTGGTTTTACAAACAAAACCAACAAACCATTAAAAAAAAAAAAAAAAAAAAGGTTTAATTTTTCTGAGCTGCCCGGGTTGAAAACTGTGTTGTCCCAGTTGTGTATTGGACACGATGTGGGCTGCACGACCGCTGTCTGGGACCTCCTGTTGTGTTTATTTACAGCCCTGGTATCACCGCTAGGTACCAGGGCTATTATGTCACGCTGCCTGCCTGCTGCCACACTCACACTACTCCTCCATTCCTCCTGCTGCTGCTGTCTGTCTGTGTTTCCCACTGCCAGGGTACACAGAATTACCTTCTGCTGCCACACTGCCACCAGCTATTACGTCAAACAATAGCTGCTCACATTACTCCTCCATTCCTCCTGCTGCTCCTGCTGTCGGTCTGTGTTTCCCACTGCCAGGGTACACAGAATTACATTCTGCTGCCACTCTGCCACCAGCTATTACGTCAAACAATAGCTATATATCTGTGTAATTGGTTTTGCAAACAAAACCAACAAACCATTAAAAAAAAAAAAAGTTTAATTTTTCTGAGGTGCCCGGGTTGAAAACTGTGTTGTCCCAGTTGTGTATTGGACACGATGTGGGCTGCACGACCGCTGTCTGGGACCTCCTGTTGTGTTTATTTACAGCCCTGGTATCACCGCTAGGTACCAGGGCTATTATGTCACGCTGCCTTCCTGCTGCCACACTCACACTACTCCTCCATTCCTCCTGCTGCTGCTGTCTGTCTGTGTTTCCCACTGCCAGGGTACACAGAATTACCTTCTGCTGCCACACTGCCACCAGCTATTACGTCAAACAATAGCTGCTCACATTACTCCTCCATTCCTCCTGCTGCTGCTGCTGTCGGTCTGTGTTTCCCACTGCCAGGGTACACAGAATTACATTCTGCTGCCACTCTGCCACCAGCTATTACGTCAAACAATAGCTATATATCTGTGTAATTGGTTTTACAAACAAAACCAACAAACCATTAAAAAAAAAAAAAAAAGTTTAATTTTTCTGAGGTGCCCGGGTTGAAAACTGTGTTGTCCCAGTTGTGTATTGGACACGATGTGGGCTGCACGACCGCTGTCTGGGACCTCCTGTTGTGTTTATTTACAGCCCTGGTATCACCGCTAGGTACCAGGGCTATTATGTCACGCTGCCTGCCTGCTGCCACACTCACACTACTCCTCCATTCCTCCTGCTGCTGCTGTCTGTCTGTGTTTCCCACTGCCAGGGTACACAGAATTACCTTCTGCTGCCACACTGCCACCAGCTAGTACGTCAAACAATAGCTGCTCACATTACTCCTCCATTCCTCCTGCTGCTGCTGCTGTCGGTCTGTGTTTCCCACTGCCAGGGTACACAGAATTACATTCTGCTGCCACTCTGCCACCAGCTATTACGTCAAACAATAGCTATATATCTGTGTAATTGGTTTTACAAACAAAACCAACAAACCATTAAAAAAAAAAAGGTTTAATTTTTCTGAGGTGCCCGGGTTGAAAACTGTGTTGTCCCAGTTGTGTATTGGACACGATGTGGGCTGCACGACCGCTGTCTGGGACCTCCTGTTGTGTTTATTTACAGCCCTGGTATCACCGCTAGGTACCAGGGCTATTATGTCACGCTGCCTGCCTGCTGCCACACTCACACTACTCCTCCATTCCTCCTGCTGCTGCTGTCTGTCTGTGTTTCCCACTGCCAGGGTACACAGAATTACCTTCTGCTGCCACACTGCCACCAGCTATTACGTCAAACAATAGCTGCTCACATTACTCCTCCATTCCTCCTGCTGCTCCTGCTGTCGGTCTGTGTTTCCCACTGCCAGGGTACACAGAATTACATTCTGCTGCCACTCTGCCACCAGCTATTACGTCAAACAATAGCTATATATCTGTGTAATTGGTTTTACAAACAAAACCAACAAACCATTAAAAAAAAAAAAAAAAAGGTTTAATTTTTCTGAGGTGCCCGGGTTGAAAACTGTGTTGTCCCAGTTGTGTATTGGACACGATGTGGGCTGCACGACCGCTGTCTGGGACCTTCTGTTGTGTTTATTTACAGCCCTGGTATCACCGCTAGGTACCAGGGCTATTATGTCACGCTGCCTGCCTCATTGACTGCCTGCTGCCACACACTCATCCTCATCCTCCTCCTGCTGCTGAATTTACCTCCTGCTGTCTGTGTGTTTCCACTGCCAGGGAGCACATACAATGGCGCTTCCAACATGCGTGCGCCACCAGCTATTTGTTACGCTCAAAAATAGCTGCATTTCTTTAAAAAAAAAATTGAAAAGAGAAATAAGTGAAGAAGAAGACGATATAGAAGAAGATGAAGAAGATGAAGATGAAGAAGAAGAAGATGAAGAAGAAGAAGAAGAAGATGAAGAAGAAGAAAAAGAAGAAGAAGAAGAAGAAGAAGGAGAAGAAGGAGAAGAAGAAGAAGAAGAAGAAGAAGGAGAAGAAGATGAAGAAGAAGAAGAAGAAGGAGAAGAAGAAGAAGATGAAGAAGATGAAGAAGATGAAGAAGAAGAAGATGAAGAAGAAGAAGAAGAAGAAGAAGATGAAGAAGATGAAGAAGATGAAGAAGATGAAGAAGAAGAAGATGAAGAAGAAGAAGAAGAAGAAGAAGAAGACAATATAGAAGAAGAAGAAGATATAGAAGAAGATATAGAAGAAGAAGATATAGAAGAAGAAGAAGAAGAAGAAGAAGAAGAAGAAGAAGAAGAAGAAGAAGAAGAAGAAGAAGAAGAAGAAGTATATACAGTACTGAACAAAATTCTGGACACAACTTCTCTTTTCACCTTTTTTTTTTAAAGGAACATCCCCACATAATCACTTGCTGTTGTTACTTGGAAAAAAAGATGTTTCTTGCATCATTCACCCTCAAAACAAGTGTTGGAAGCTATTTAAGGCCAATTCGAATAGTCAGCTCGAATAATGAGCTCGAATACCGACTCGAATAGTGAGCTCGAAGTCCGAGGTCGAATCGAATAGTAAAAATTATTTGACTCGAATATTCGACTGACCTCGAATAATTTACTATTCGAATTCGACCAAACTCGAATTTTAAAAAGGGGTATTTGAGCACCACTGACCAGAGCAGCGGTTGTTACTGGTAGGCCCTTCTGTTCATCTGTCGGTTGTGCTTGGATCGCACTAGCCTCTAGCGGTAGCGGCTGTGGATCCTTCTGCTCTCCAACTCTCTTGCTGTACTTGGATCACACCTGCTCTGGCGGAAAGAGCAGTGGATCCAGCTCGCTCTGTTTCTATACTTGGATCGCACTCGCTCTGGCGAAAGAGCAGTGGATCGTATCTCTCACTTATTCCTGTTTTCGTGTATCTGTCTTCTCTGCTACGAACGCTTGCTGGAGGCTCGGTGAGGTAACCGTTAAGCAAGCGCTCGCGTCCTCTGTTTCATGTTTGTCTGTCGGTGGTTAGTTAGGCGTGCTTGTCTCTGTTGTGCTTAAAGGTGAACTGAAGAGAGAGGTATATGGAGACTGTCATGTTTATTTCCTTTTAGACAATACCAGTTGCCTGGCAGCCCTGCTGATCCTCTGCCTCTAATACTATTAGCCATAGCCCCTGAACAAGCATGCAGCAGATCAGGTGTTTCATTGGTTCAGACTTATAAGTCTGATCTGACAAGACTAGCTGCATGCTTGTTTCTGGTTTTAATCAGATACTACTGCAGAGAAATAGACCAGCAGGGCTGCCAGGCAACTGGTATTGATTAAAAGGAAATAAACATGACAGCCTCCATATACCTCTCTCTTCAGTTCCCCTTTAACACGCGGAGGCCGCGCAGAAAACGCGTTCGCTGTTGTGAATGAGTGCGGTGTTTGCGTTTAGTTAGCGTTTGTTATTTTCCTTATCTTCTCATTGTATGATTTGCTGTGCCTTTGCTACTCTCGTGCTCTGCCTTGCTGTAGCCTTGTGTCACCTCTGGCAATCGCCTCTCTCGCGATTGCGTTCCTACTTCATATCTGCTGTTGCGTGTGCACCGTCGCGGGTTGACGACTAGATTGGGGCACATACATACATTCTATCCCTGTGCTCATTCTCTTTCGCAATCGCTTCTCTTGCGATTGCATTCTCGCTTGGTTTCCTCTGTTGTGTGTCCGCCGTTGCAGGTTGGCGGCTAGATTGGTGGACATACATACATTCCTCATCTGTGCTTATTCGGTCTTGTGTCGCTGTTAGCAACCACCATCTCTGGCGATTGCCTTCTCACTTTATCTTCCTGGTTGTGTGTCCGCCATCACAGGGTGGCGACTAGATTGGTGGACACACATACCCTCTGTCGCTTTGGTCTTTCTCTTTCAGGGCTATCTTGTCCTGCATTTCTTCCCTTCGTGCAATTCCTGTCTGGCGTCTGTGGCAGGGCAGAGGAGCTGTTCCTCTGCACTCCACAGCTCCACCTGCCGACAGGAATTTCCCTCTACAGGTGCATTGCACCTTTTGCTGGGTTCCCTCAAATTATACGCTTGTAGAGGATTTCCGCAGTGTCAGCGCACGTCTTGTGCGCTGATCAAGGAGAGAATTCCACAATCGTTACAGTTTACATGTATTTTACATTTTCAAATTTTTCATGATAGTGGTCCTTTAAGGTTCACTTTAAGCCTTGTACATACACTAGATTAAACTGGTGGTGGTTGAAAATGACTGCCTATGCCGTCAATATAACGTATAAAGCAGTCCCCAATCCCCATTGATGCGTCATTGCGCTATCTGCCTTGTAGATCAACTCGGCTGAGTGCAGCCAAGGGTTTTGTTTTCACCACCCTGCCCACTCTTTAATGCTTGCTCCTTGTGCACTTCTCTATTAGCCATTCTATCCACCCGCATAGAAACAGAATGCTTAATTAACCTGGATGCTAGCAATATATCTGCACAGTCTTGACCAGTGACCACACACTGTCCATGTCCAAAAGGGATTGAGCCCCAATCCCGGTGACAGTCGTACATGTGTACAAGGCTTTAGTCCATCTCACAGACTGAGATGAGTGGATGGAAATTCTTTGCCTTAATAAACTTACTTCAATATTGTCATATGAAAGTCCATTCAATTTTACAGTGAATGAGATGCATTTTCATGTAAATTACCTTCACTGGTATTGCATACAAACTTTGCAAAAAAAAGTGCATGAAAATGCTATTGTAAAAGATCCCAAAGAAATCCTCTACAACTCACTGCTTGCCAAAGTGCCTGGTTCTCCTCCTGTGTCACATGATTACATGATTACATGCACTGTGAGGAGATCGAGATGCCGGGTAGAGAGCAAGCGGTGAGCTGTCGTGGATGGATGGACAGAGGAGATAAGCAATTTTACTTCTGTGCCTATACTCTGCTGCTGGGGCTGATAAAGTACAGGACAAGGAGCCACTAGACACGGCAGGAGGAAAAATTGAGGAGAGGGGAGAACCAATCAACACCAGAGGAGCTTTATTGGGGAGGGAGGGGAAAACTATTAGACAGCAGGGAAGATATCAGGGGAGGGACATAGGGAAGGGGGAAGCACTAGGCACCAGGGAAGTTATATTGGGGAGGGAGTGGGAAGCCATTTGACACCAGGGAAACTATATGTGGGAGGGATGAAACAGAAGACACCAGGGGAGATAATTGGTGGCGGGAGGGGGAACCAGTAGACTCCAGGGAAGCTTATATGAGGAAGGGAGGGAGGGCCATCAGACACCAGAGACCTGTATAGGGGAGGAAGGACCAGCAGACACCAGAGAACTATATAGGGGAGGGAGGGGTTCACTAGAATCTAAGAAACTGTATAAGGAGTATGGGGGAAGTACTAGATTCCAGAAAACATTATAGGGATGGGAGGGGTGAGAACTAGACACCAGGGAACTGTATAGGTAAAGGAGGGGATGCACCACATGTGAAATTGTGTCATGGATAAAGGTCTGGGGTGGGTCTTAGGGCTCATTCACACTACAAAACGCATGCACGAATGCGATTGAGTGCATGCGCTGCCATAGCACAGTCATCGCATGGAATGTACGTTGTGGTGCCCATCAGGTAACGGTTACGTTGTGTGATAAAATATTCCCAGATGTGTTACATTGTAACGCATGGGAATGCACACCTGTATTGTGAATAGTAACATGAAAATCTATGGACTTTCATGTTGCCATATGGATTGTACACAATGTGCGTTGCGTCAAAACTGACAGCACATAGGGCTTGATTAACTAAACCGTGATTACTCATATAGATAACTCATATAACAATAACAATAATATTTTTATATCGCTTTTCTCCCTGGGGACTCAAAGTGCTGTGACCCTGCATTATGCAGTCTCAAAGGCTATGGAAAAGGGGTGAGTTTTTAGCCTTTTTTTTAAAGCTGTCCAGAGAAGGAGCCTCTCGTACTGATTGTGGTAGTGAGTTCCATAGAGTAGGGGCTGCATAGGAAAAGGCCCGAGCCCCAAATGTTAAGTGTATCCTGGGAATAATCAGCTTCATCTTGTTGGCAGAGCGGAGGGTGCGTGGAGGGGCATAAAGTTCCAATAGATCTGCAGATGTATTTGGGTCCCATGTGGTTTAGAGCCTTGAATGTCAGCAGGCAGATCTTAAAATTGAATCTCCATTTTACTGGCAACCAGTGAAGAGTTTTAAGTACTGGGGTGATGTGTGAGCTGCGGGGGCCATTGGCTAGGAGTCTGGCTGCAGCATTCTGTACTAGTTGTAAGGGGCGCAGAACCTTATCTGTAAATCCGATGAACAGGGCGTTGCAGTAGTCTAGGCGGGAGAATACAAATGCATGAACCAGGGCAGGTAGGTCTTCTGCTGGGGTAAGGTGTTTGATTTTCGCTATATTTCTTAGATGGAAGAAGGAAGAATTGACGATAGCTGATACCTGCTGTCTGAGTTTTAGATTTTCATCCAGGATCACCTCAAGGTTTCGCACAGAGTCTTTATACTGTACGGTATCTCCCCCAATTGCTAGGGGATGCTTTGAGGTGGTGAGCGTTTTGAACTTTATCCATCATGGGTGGACCACCTACCACCAACACCTCTGTTCTTTCAGAGTTCAGCCTCAACCAGCTGGTGTTCATCCAATTTTGGAAATCCGCTAGAGACGCATTTATGGATGCTGATGAGTCTTGGGTGCCAGACTGTATATCACGGCCGTTTTGCACGCATTTTAGCACAATCGCAAATTTTCACGCAAGAAATTTGTATGAAGATTCACAATTGCGCATAAAATTTGTGTTTGTGCCCAAATGCGAGAATGCGTGCGAAAATGGCCATGATATGCCTTATCACGGTTTAGTGAATCAAGCTCATAGTGTGAATGAGCCCTAAGTGTTCCTTTTTCCTGGCTCTAAAAGTTGGGAGGCATGAATGCCAGAGCCAGACTCAAAACTGACTACTAGACCAGTCGGCTTGCATCTGACTGGAAAGACTGCATCACATGACAGAAAATGTGCAGAACAAGACAGAATTCACTGAACTGGTGGTCACAGGGATGAGGAAAGCTGTTTTGACTGACTGAATATTAAAACCTGCTGGGAGCTGACAATCTACTGTATGGCCTGGTGCACACCAGAGGAGTTTTTCTGAGCGTTTTAAGTTTTTGAAACCTCCTGCTAATGTTATCCTATGTGTCTATGCACACTGGAGTAGTGTTGGGCGAACAGTGTTTGCCACTGTTCGGGTTCTGCAGAACATCACCCTGTTCGGGTGATGTTCGGGTTCGGCCGAACACCTGATGGTGTTCGGCCAAACTGTTCGGCCATATGGCCGAACTAAGAGCGCATGGCCGAACGTTACCCGAACGTTCGGCTAGCGCTGTGATTGGCCGAACGGGTCACGTGTAGTGTTGGGCGAACATCTAGATGTTCGGGTTCGGGCCGAACATGGCCGAACTCCGAACATAATGGAAGTCAATGGGGACCCGAACTTTCGTGCTTTGTAAAGCCTCCTTACATGCTACATACCCCAAATTTACAGGGTATGTGCACCTTGGGAGTGGGTACAAGAGGAAAAAAATTTAGCAAAAAGAGCTTATAGTTTTTGAGAAAATCGATTTTAAAGTTTCAAAGGGAAAACTGTCTTTTAAATGCGGGAAATGTCTGTTTTCTTTGCACAGGTAACATGCTTTTTGTCGGCATGCAGTCATAAATGTAATACATATTAGAGGTTCCAGGAAAAGGGACCGGTAACGCTAACCCAGCAGCAGCACACGTGATGGAACAAGAGGAGGGTGGCGCAGGAGGAGAAGGCCACGCTTTGAGACACAACAACCCAGGCCTTGCATGAGGACAAGAAGCGTGCGGATAGCAATTTGCATTTTGTCGCCATGCAGTCATAAATGTAATACAGATGAGAGGTTCAATAAACAGGGACCGGAAACGCTAACCCATCACAGATGTTCATTGTTCATGTTACTTGGTTGGGGTCCGGGAGTGTTGCGTAGTCGTTTCCAATCCAGGATTGATTCATTTTAATTTGAGTCAGACGGTCTGCATTTTCTGTGGAGAGGCGGATACGCCGCCGATCTGTGACGATGCCTCCGGCAGCACTGAAACAGCGTTCCGACATAACGCTGGCTGCCGGGCAAGCCAGCACCTCTATTGCGTACATTGCCAGTTTGTGCCAGGTGTCTAGCTTCGATACCCAATAGTTGAAGGGTGCAGATGGATTGTTCAACACAGCTACGCCATCTGACATGTAGTCCTTGACCATCTTCTCCAGGCGATCGGTGTTGGAGGTGGATCTGCACGCTTGCTGTTCTGTGTGCTGCTGCATGGGTGTCAGAAAATTTTCCCACTCCAAGGACACTGCCGATACCATTCCCTTTTGGGCACTAGCTGCGGCTTGTGTTGTTTGCTGCCCTCCTGGTCGTCCTGGGTTTGCGGAAGTCAGTCTGTCGGCGTACAACTGGCTAGAGGAGGGGGAGGATGTCAATCTCCTCTCTAAAGTCTCCACAAGGGCCTGCTGGTATTCTTCCATTTTGACCTGTCTGGCTCTTTCTTCAAGCAGTTTTGGAACATTGTGTTTGTACCGTGGATCCAGAAGGGTATAAACCCAGTAATTGGTGTTGTCCAGAATGCGCACAATGCGTGGGTCGCGTTCAATGCAGTCCTAGGCCGAAGAGGTCATAGCCTAGGGTCACAAAACCTGTTTATTGGGCAATTTCAATGGTGGCGAGTCTGACGTACATAAATCGCAGCAATGGCCGTTAGCAACGTCTGAATCTCACGAAATGTCACATGCAGGTAGAAGACATATTGTTAGACTTGGGCTCCAAAGATGGGTTCCCTACATCTCTGCAAACCAGAGTTACAGGGCTCCAAATTTGGTAAAATCCCCCATAGGCTTTCATTGGGCCTCCTATTTACAGTTCCAAAATCTCACATCTTTTCAAAGGGCAATTACTCAGCAGTGGCAAATTTTCTAGCATTGTAGGGACCCTTAGGGGGAACATGACTGGTGAGTTTCGGGCCCCTAGGCCGAAGAGGTCATAGCCTAGGGTCACAAAAACCTGTTTATTGGGGCTATTTCAATGGTAGTGATGGTGACGTACATAAATCGCAGCAATGGCCGTTAGCAAAGTCTGAATCTCACGAAATGTCTCATGCAGGTAGAAGACATATTGTTAGACTTGGATTCCAAAGATGGGGTCCCTACATCTCTGCAAACCAGAGTTACAGGGGTCCAAAATTGGTAAAATCCCCCATAGGATTTCATTGGCTCCCTATTTCACTTTCCAAAATCTCACATCTTTTCAAAGGGCAATGGCTCAGCAGTACCAAATTTTCTAGCATTGTAGGGACCCTTAGGGGGAACATGACTGGTGAGTTTCGGGCCCCTAGGCCGAAGAGGTCATAGCCTAGGGTCACAAAAACCTGTTTATTGGGGCTATTTCAATGGTAGTGATGGTGACGTACATAAATCGCAGCAATGGCCGTTAGCAAAGTCTGAATCTCACGAAATGTCTCATGCAGGTAGAAGACATATTGTTAGACTTGGATTCCAAAGATGGGGTCCCTACATCTCTACAAACCAGAGTTACAGGGGTCCAAAATTGGTAAAATCCCCCATAGGATTTCATTGGCTCCCTATTTCACTTTCCAAAATCTCACATCTTTTCAAAGGGCAATGGCTCAGCAGTACCAAATTTTCTAGCATTGTAGGGACCCTTAGGGGGATCATGACTGGTGAGTTTTGCCACTGCTGAGCCATTGCCCTTTGAAATGGTGTGAGATTTTGGAACGGTAAATAGGAGGCCCAATGAAAGCCTATGGGGGATTTTACCAATTTTGGACCCCTGTAACTCTGGTTTGCAGAGATGTAGGGACCCCATCTTTGGAATCCAAGTCTAACAATATGTCTTCTACCTGCATGAGACATTTCGTGAGATTCAGACTTTGCTAACGGCCATTGCTGCGATTTATGTACGTCACCATCACTACCATTGAAATAGCCCCAATAAACAGGTTTTTGTGACCCTAGGCTATGACCTCTTCGGCCTAGGGGCCCGAAACTCACCAGTCATGTTCCCTCTAAGGGTCCCTACAATGCTAGAAAATTTGGTACTGCTGAGCCATTGCCCTTTGAAAAGATGTGAGATTTTGGAAAGTGAAATAGGGAGCCAATGAAATCCTATGGGGGATTTTACCAATTTTGGACCCCTGTAACTCTGGTTTGCAGAGATGTAGGGACCCCATCTTTGGAATCCAAGTCTAACAATATGTCTTCTACCTGCATGAGACATTTCGTGAGATTCAGACTTTGCTAACGGCCATTGCTGCGATTTATGTACGTCACCATCACTACCATTGAAATAGCCCCAATAAACAGGTTTTTGTGACCCTAGGCTATGACCTCTTCGGCCTAGGGGCCCGAAACTCACCAGTCATGTTCCCCCTAAGGGTCCCTACAATGCTAGAAAATTTGGTACTGCTGAGCCATTGCCCTTTGAAAAGATGTGAGATTTTGGAAAGTGAAATAGGGAGCCAATGAAATCCTATGGGGGATTTTACCAATTTTGGACCCCTGTAACTCTGGTTTGCAGAGATGTAGGGACCCCATCTTTGGAATCCAAGTCTAACAATATGTCTTCTACCTGCATGAGACATTTCGTGAGATTCAGACTTTGCTAACGGCCATTGCTGCGATTTATGTACGTCACCATCACTACCATTGAAATAGCCCCAATAAACAGGTTTTTGTGACCCTAGGCTATGACCTCTTTGGCCTAGGGGCCCGAAACTCACCAGTCATGTTCCCCCTAAGGGTCCCTACAATGCTAGAAAATTTGCCACTGCTGAGTAATTGCCCTTTGAAAAGATGTGAGATTTTGGAACTGTAAATAGGAGGCCCAATGAAAGCCTATGGGGGATTTTACCAAATTTGGAGCCCTGTAACTCTGGTTTGCAGAGATGTAGGGAACCCATCTTTGGAGCCCAAGTCTAACAATATGTCTTCTACCTGCATGAGACATTTCGTGAGATTCAGACGTTGCTAACGGCCATTGCTGCGATTTATGTACGTCAGACTCGCCACCATTGAAATTGCCCAATAAACAGGTTTTGTGACCCTAGGCTATGATCTCTTCGGCCTAGGACTGCATTGAACGCGACCCACGCATTGTGCGCATTCTGGACAACACCAATTACTGGGTTTATACCCTTCTGGATCCACGGTACAAACACAATGTTCCAAAACTGCTTGAAGAAAGAGCCAGACAGGTTAAAATGGAAGAATACCAGCAGGCCCTTGTGGAGACTTTAGAGAGGAGATTGACATCCTCCCCCTCCTCTAGCCAGTTGTACGCCGACAGACTGACTTCCGCAAACCCAGGACGACCAGGAGGGCAGCAAACAACACAAGCCGCAGCTAGTGCCCAAAAGGGAATGGTATCGGCAGTGTCCTTGGAGTGGGAAAATTTTCTGACACCCATGCAGCAGCACACAGAACAGCAAGCGTGCAGATCCACCTCCAACACCGATCGCCTGGAGAAGATGGTCAAGGACTACATGTCAGATGGCGTAGCTGTGTTGAACAATCCATCTGCACCCTTCAACTATTGGGTATCGAAGCTAGACACCTGGCACAAACTGGCAATGTACGCAATAGAGGTGCTGGCTTGCCCGGCAGCCAGCGTTATGTCGGAACGCTGTTTCAGTGCTGCCGGAGGCATCGTCACAGATCGGCGGCGTATCCGCCTCTCCACAGAAAATGCAGACCGTCTGACTCAAATTAAAATGAATCAATCCTGAATTGGAAACGACTACGCAACACTCCCGGACCCCAACCAAGTAACATGAACAATGAACATCTGTGATGGGTTAGCGTTTCCGGTCCCTGTTTATCGAACCTCTCATCTGTATTACATTTATGACTGCATGGCGACAAAATGCAAATTGCTATCCGCACGCTTCTTGTCCTCATGCAAGGCCTGGGTTGTTGTGTCTCAAAGCGTGGCCTTCTCCTCCTGCGCCACCCTCCTCTTGTTCCATCACGTGTGCTGCTGCTGGGTTAGCGTTACCGGTCCCTTTTCCTGGAACCTCTTATATGTATTACATTTATGACTGCATGCCGACAAAAAGCATGTTACCTGTGCAAAGAAAACAGACATTTCCCGCATTTAAAAGACAGTTTTCCCTTTGAAACTTTAAAATCGATTTTCTCAAAAACTATAAGCTCTTTTTGCTAAATTTTTTTCCCTCTTGTACCCACTCCCAAGGTGCACATACCCTGTAAATTTGGGGTATGTAGCATGTAAGGAGGCTTTACAAAGCACAAAAGTTCGGGTCCCCATTGACTTCCATTATGTTCGGAGTTCGGGTCGAACACCCGAACATCGCGGCCATGTTCGGCCTGTTCGGGCCGAACCCGAACATCTAGATGTTCGCCCAACACTACACTGGAGCGATGAGGTTTTGTAAAAAAAAACAACATAGCATTACATTGGGAAGAGCTTTTGAAACCTCTAGCATTTGGGGAGCTTTTCTGGTGTGTCTCAGCCCTATGTTTTTATTGTTAAAAACTGTTACAAGTGCCCCTGCGGGAGACGTATGCCCCACCGCATCTCTATGTGCTTAAGTCATTAATGGCAGAGATTGAACTCGGTAAAACAAGGAGGAGGTACAGTCTCTGTGCTTTAGAGATAAATAGTGTCAAGTGACCATTTGTATTTTGGTTTGCATCCAGATTCCTGCTGGGAACAGGAAATGACCAGCAGAGGCTTTATGTTAGTGGCACATTTTAATACTTTGCTATATGCTTGACATATATGTTTTTAACATATTCATTATCTCCTTTATGGTAGCTGAATGTTAAATCCTGTCTTGCATGACTTTTCCACTTATATCATGGAATGGATTTGTGAGGGAGGTCAGAAGTAGAGATCTGTGCAATACCACATGGCAGGGAGTCAGTGACTGTCTGAAATAGAAAATAATATGCAGAGGTACAGCCGGGGTTTTCAGTGCCCAGGGACAAAAACAGTTTTTGCTCCCCCCTCCCTTCTGTCCATGCCTTAGAATGAGGGGATTGTCATGGATGGAGCTAAATGTACAAATGCTATTTAGATAGCCAGATGTGCCCCCATTCTGCACCTGTAGCCAGATGTGCCCCCTATAGATAGCTAGATGTGACCCCCTTTAGGTAGCCAGATGTGCCCCCCATTAGATAGCCAGATGCCTCTTCCCAATTAGATAGTCAGATGCCCCCATTAGATAACCAGATATGCCATACTTTTAGATAGCCAGATATGCCCCCCCTCCTTTAGATAGTCAGTTGTGCCCCCGCCTCTCTCTCTCAGAAGACTCACCAGCTATTACATTTCAGCGACGATGTCATCACTCCACTGCAGTGCGCCCAACATCCTCTCCGTGGTAGCAGTGGCATCATATGACAATGGAACATTGTAACCGGTGAGTGTTCTGTTACTAACATCCGCACTCCTCTGCAGAGAGAGGGAGGGACAGAAGTAGGGGCACCTCAAGCTGCCAGCAAGCCCCCCTAAAGCACGCGGGGACGCGGCACCCAAGCAGAGCGCCCTCATAGTATTGCACCCGGGGACATATGTTCCCCTTTGCCGCCCTCAGCTATACATCTGATAATGTGGGATTTGTGCATTACTAGACGCAATAACTATCATAGTTCCAGAAAGACAGAGGTGAGCATATGCTATTCTTTTTCTCCACAGATTTTTCTCATTTGACTTATAATTATGTGCATGTTTATGCTTGTTTGTCTTTGCCTTAAAAAAGTATCTGCTTTTCCAAACCACTTACTTGGCTCAGGGTAGATATAATTAGGATGATTGTACCTTTATCATTTATCACTTTAACACTGTGAGCTGATTTTAATTACACAAGAGGTTATCTGTTGCAAACATAAGGTATTTCCTCTGGTTTCTATGCTTCTTTGAGATGACTTCTTAGCATTCAATTGTAAATATCATACAATGCTTATGTTAATCTACATTAAATAATGAATGCTATATATATCTTGTCAGTTTAACAGATTATATGCCCCTTGTGAAATTAAAATGTACATACTGTACAGTTTCAACATTTTCCCGTGTGGTCTGGGCACTTGTGAACAGTATAGAAATCCTGCCCCAGATTACATTAAAAAACACACCTAAAAGGTCACCTCAGAGTCATGTGACCTATTTATAATCTGCAGTCTGTTGATTCTATATAGAGTAACGGAATTTCTTGAATGTATTTAATAATATTCTATGTGGCAACTGTAATTTAATTTGCCTAATGAGGCAGGATAAGATATATTTTCAGTGTGAATAAGTAAAATCACACAAGCAATTTCACTGTGTAATATACAGTGTCCATGGCAACTGATTAAAATTAATCTATCTCGTAGAGGTCTGTCTTCAATAAGATTAACTCTGATTGGTTGCTGTGGGATACTCTTAGGGATAAGAGGATCAATGTGTCAGAAACAGGAACTTGTATGAGTTGCATCAGTCCGTAAATGCACTACAGCTAATGTAATGAACTGGCAAGGGATCCAGTGTAATGACATAGTAATAGCCATAGCAGACGTGGAAGTTGGAATGGAGCCATGGAGCTGGAGGGCTGTATGCATGCATGTGACATGCCCAAACACGCAGCCCACTTCCTCAAATAGGAGTATCTAGGGCAGTATCTAGGAGGCATATCAGAACAACACACACTAAGTAACTTGACACGAGATCTGAGAATCAATTTACATTAAAAAAAATAATAATCTGAATATAAAAACACAATGAATGTAAAAAAATACACACACACAAATATATATAATTAAAAAATATTAATGGTCGACCCCATATGCATCATACAGCAGTGCTTAGAAATACTTGTGCTGAAACCCTATGGTCTATATGCCCTAAGTGTATAAATATCTGTATGCAAATAGTATACATTACATATTAGTGTACATGCATGAAATAGAAGCGCAAGGAAAAATGGGTGTCAGGTGAAGCTGAGTGTAAACAGTAAATACTGTTGTGAATTGAAAACAAAAAAATATTTACAGTGGTAATGATGCCTAACCCTAACTCCCCTTCCTGATGCCTAACCTAGTGTTGGGCGAACACCTGGATGTTCGGGTTCGGGAAAGTTCGCCGAACATGACCGCGATGTTCGGCATGTTCGGGCCGAACCCCGAACTCCCCGAACATCCCGCTTTTGGGGGCCCTCTGGGGTCGCAGGCATAAGGGGGGAGCATGCCCCGATCGCGGGGGGGGGG
Source organism: Hyperolius riggenbachi (assembly GCF_040937935.1). NCBI lineage: Eukaryota > Metazoa > Chordata > Amphibia > Anura > Hyperoliidae > Hyperolius > Hyperolius riggenbachi. The sequence continues at coordinate 114,406,426 of NC_090653.1, read as the reverse complement.
GGGTCGGAAATTCCCCCCACCCCCTCCGCTAGCGCTCCCCCCTCTGCCCGCTTCCCCATACAAAAGTTTAAGGAAAGTACCGGTGGTAGTGGATGGCCTGGCAGTGGCACTGTGGAGTGAGGAGGAGGAGTCCGGAGAGTGACGCGTTGAGGGAGGCCGGGCAGCGGGCGTGAGGTCAGAGAAAGGGCGGAAGTACCACAAGGGTACTACCGCTGAACCGCCCGCTGCCCGGCCTCCCTCAACGCGTCACTCTCCGGACTCCTCCTCCTCACTCCACAGTGCCACTGCCAGGCCATCCACTACCACCGGTACTTTCCTTAAACTTTTGTATGGGGAAGCGGGCAGAGGGGGGAGCGCTAGCGGAGGGGGTGGGGGGAATTTCCGACCCCCCCCCCCCCCCCCCCCGAGATCGGGGCATGCTCCCCCCTTATGCCTGCGACCCCATAGGGGGGCCGTATTCGGCCGAACAGGGGCCCTGTTCGGCCAGGTTCGGCCAGGAATTGAGCCGTTCGGGCGAACGCGAACAGTTTGGCCGAACACCACCAGGTGTTCGGCCGAACTCGAACATCACCCGAACAGGGTGATGTTCTGCAGAACCCGAACAGTGGCGAACACTGTTCGCCCAACACTAGCCTAACCCTAATCCCCCCCCCCTTCCTGATGCTCAACCCAAAATGCCCCTTCCTGCTGCCTGACCTTAAAACCCCCCCTTCCTAAATTATTTATAACAATACATTTCAAACCTATAATTTTAAAAAGCAAAACATTTCTAAATACAAAAGACATAAATATTCTAAAAACTATAACATTCTAATTTCAAAAAATGAAACATGCCATTTATACGGGCCGGCACCAGTGAGAGTGGTGTTAGAAGCACAATGACGTCATGCGCATCTGGCGTGCAACATCAAAGGCACCATGTTGGATACTGCTATAAGCCAGTAAAGTGAAGGGCAAGGCGATCAGTGCCTTAGTGAAGGCACTGACTAGTATGAAGTTACCAACCTCTCTGAACTGACTTTACTATCACAAGGTCCTGCAGGAAAAGTACTGACATTATATACATAACAGGTCCATGCAACTTTTTTGCAAATGCAACATGTACTATATGTATCAATTGACTTTTATGCAACAATATGTCTGCTTACATGCCTACAGCCTCTTTAATACAGGCAGCCGAAGGGGATGACTACACTGCCTGCCTGCTGCTCTTCAGCACCGGCTGGATCTTTTTAGGGCCCTTTTCCACTAGCAATCACTAGCGTTCACGCTGAACGCTAGCGATTGCTGAATCGCAAAGTGCAGGAAAGTTCTGGCGCTTGCATTCACGATTTTTCTATGCACTGTATTGCATAGCAAAATCGCTGCAAATATCGCTCCGCGGCGCGATCGTGTTTGAGGCAAAAACAATTTTGCGGTAGTGGAAATAACCTACCGCGATTCCTGTGTTATTTAGCAAATCCTACAGATTGTAAAATCGCTAGTGGTTTGCGATTTTGCGACTCAGCTAGCGCAAACGCGCTAGTGGAAAAGGTACCCATTGAATGACAGCTGGCTCTCCCCTGGAGTCACATCTGAATGTGACTGAATTCAGATGTGACTCATTAAATTGCACCCAAATGGAGATTATGGGTGGCGGATGGGATGCTGAACTGCTCGACAAGTGTGCAGGTTATCCATCCACCTGAAAGAGGCCTGAGGGTGACTATGGCAAGGATCCCCAGTAAGGCCCAGTTCACATTGGCTTTAAAAAGCTAAATAGACCAGAACCTAATGGAGGTTAACAGATTCATGTTAATCAATAGGATTTTTTTTCACAATAGAATGGAGTGGAGAGTCATGGATCAAAAATGATGCTTGTTAAAAACTGATACATTTCATGAATCAGTTCTTTACTGGATCAGTTTTTTAATGGATCAATTTTTGATCCATCCAGTGTGAACGCTATGTAGCCATATTATTTTTGGTGAACCCAATGAGGTTTTAGTGATAAAAAACAAGACAGGTTGGGCATCCATCAGTATTTATTTTCCAGGTAATCGATTAGTCTGATAGGAGATTGCAAATGAGCAATGTGTTGGACATGAATTGCACGTCCTGTGCATTCCAGGACATGGAATTCACATCATGCACTTTAATCCGCTCCTGCACGAGCACGTGCGCGGTCCCGTCATTCCCGCGCATGCACGTGGCAGTTCATGTGAATGACTGCTGCTAATAGCAGCACTAATCCATGTAAACAGAAAAAAGAAAGTTCAGCCGTTTAAAAAAAAAAAAAGTATTAACATGACAGTGTCCCCATTAAACAATAAAGTGTTGACAACCCCCTGACAAAGCATAATGCCTACCTAATTAATAAAATCCTTGTGTCACTTATACTTGGCCTTAAGCTACAATTGTTATGACTGCCGCCCCTAGCGATCAAATACGATCAGAAGGGCGGCAGTTCTGAGACCCAACACTGTACAGAAACATTGCTAAGCTGTTGCCTAGCAATGTGTACAGCTTTGGGGTCCCCAAACTGTGCCCAGTGGCGATCCACAGGCTGTCAATAATGGTACGCCACATTCCCAACTAGTGATGAAATATGGCATGTTGTGGGGTATCATTTTAACTGGAATAAGATATAAAAATAATATATAAAATTTAAAAAGATATTGCTGTATCATTGCAACACAGCTGATTTGCCAAAATAGTCAGGAATCTTAAAGCGGAACTGTCCCAAAAATCTTATTTAAAACACATACAAATAAGAAGTATATTTCTTCCTGAGTAAAATGAGCCATACATAATGTCTCTCCTATGTTGCTGTCACTAACAGTAAGTAGTAGAAATCTGACATTACTGACAGATGTTGGGCTAGTCCATCACTCCATAGGGAATTATCAGCATGGCCTTTATTCTTTATAAACACACTCCCTGAAAAAGATTTATACAAAGATGGTTTCCAGTTCTCCGTACACTTTTTCAACAGTTGGACGGAGAAACTACCATTCACTAAGTGCATTTTGAAAATAAAGAAATCCCTGTGAAACACCCCCCCCCCCCCCCCATGGGGAGATGAACTAGACCAAAACCTGTCGATTCTGTCAGATTTCTACTACCTACTGTAAATGACAGCAACATACGAGAAGAGTAATTTATAACTCATTTTATTCTGGGAGAAATGTACTTCTTAATTGTATGTGTTTACATATATTTAAAATTTTAAGATTTTCTCGACAGAGGTCCTTTAAGGGATAAAAACCCCTGAATGCGAACTGGTTAAGGTATATATTCACATCACCTACAGGGATCAGGATGGGATATACCGGGCGACAGTTTGTGGCCGAGTGCTGTACGGATGCATCGCTAGGCTGCAGCACAGAAATAAACGCATTTTATATTGGTAATGTGGGAAAAAAGAATATAACCTTTATTAGATTTCACTTGTGTCTGGATTAGGTGGATTAACTTGCTTTCTGTTGGCACCAAGGACACTTTGAGAGAAATGTCAGCTATAAAAGCTGACCTTTACTTGCTTTATTCTAAACTAATATAAACATTTTGGCTGCAGTTCTGCTGTAACCCTTGTTTTTCTTTTACTATTTACTACCATTACTTTTTATTGTTTTGCAAAAGTAGGAGAAGAGGTCAGGATTAAATGGGTCATATGACTCATAAACATTTTTATCCGAACAGTTTGTGACTCAGAGTCAGTTCCAACTGCCTCCATTCATCTAACATTATGCTGTTTAAAACATTTTGTGCTTGTGCTTTTTTTTTTTTTAGACAATTTTGATAAATATAACAGCGTGTTTGAGACACGGGAAATTGTTTGGATTGCTATCTCCTCACATTATTAGCATACATTAATATGGTGCTGACACAGTTTCTACAAAGTACATTGAACAATTCATATGACAGCAGCAGGTCTTATAACCAGGGATGTAACTAGAAGGGACAGCCACTGCAACAGCAAGTGGTCCCAGAGCTGTAAGCGGGCTCCCTCCAACTGCTAACCTTCCCTTCTGCCGATACAGGGGACTATACTTCAGATCAGGTGTTTTTGTGGCTACACTTGTTATGGGTGGGAAGATCATGATGGACACACTCATTTTATGACCCTTGTGAGATGGGCTCCAAGGCCATAAAGGGCATCGAGGGGAGGCTGGGGGGGGGGGGGGGGGGGAGGGTAGTGTAAACACTGAAAGGACCCCAAAGTTTTGCTGGGGGCCCTATAAATTGTATTTCTGTCACTGCTTATAACCACATATTACTATAACAGACTATGGTGAATACTTGAGCGGAAGCCAATTTATTTACTAGTATGTTCTCAAGGTAAACTCAAGCAAACTAAAGGAGGCTTAATACACCCAGAGATTTGCATAAAGGACTCTTCTACACAAGTGGAATAACTTTTAGAGTTTGTGCAAATATATTTTTTTCCTCTATCAAAAATGTTAATTGCTCATTAGTGGCCGAACAATTTATCCATAACCCTTTTTCCAAGGTAACAAGGTCGGATTCACTATATTGGCCATATTGAAATATTCAATCACAGCATAGGGTTATTGCAGAAATACTAGATAAGGGGCAAATAAAAGAAACCTACAAAGTGTATTTATTAACAATATCTTTGTATCATCTAGGAGTGTAGAATGGACCAAGAGAACTGTGAGTACTGTATCTCACAAAAGCGACCCCCTGTCCCCATCTACAACAGTGGGGGTCATGGGAGCTATTTTTACACCCCTGTGTAATAATAACCTTAAGCAAAAATTAACAAAATCAAACAATGCACATATATTTGATGAGAGGGGGAAAAAATCACTTTTCTCTATAGTATTATTTATCTGTGCACATATACAGTATCAATGGACTATATAGTTACAGTTCTGATAACAACCAATTTTAGTTGCATGTTTCACATTATTTCTCTGTCTGATATTCGTTTGTTTTTTTTCTTATTATTTTTTAATTGTTAGTCTATTGTTTATGAGGTTTGAGACTTGTGTTAGTAGAGGGAATGCTTTGGATAGCATAGAGCCTTCTCACTTCTCCATCCAGCCCATGGTTCTAGCACTGTCCTCTGATATACTGTAGCTACTTGACCTGATGGGATGAATAGCTATTCAGAACTGCTCAACTCCATAAGCAGATCTGAGGATGAGTGCATATATCCATCTGGTCTGCACATTCGCAATAGGAAGAACAATTTGGTTGAATAGCTACAATGGAGAACAGCACTGGAACAATGGGCCAGCTGGAGGAACAGGCAGGCTTTATGCTATCCTGAGCCTTGAGGCTGGTTTCACACTGCTAACCTGCAGTTTTAGTGCAGTGCGATTGGCTGATCACACTGCAATGCTATAAAAAAGCCTTTGGAGATTACAGTAGTAATCTTGTATTTCACAGTAGAAAGGAATGGCAGCGCTTCCAAACAGATGCTGCACATGAGTTGACTACCTGCACAAGTATGCAGAGCTCAAACAATGGGCAGATTACACACCTTTCATTCAAAACAGGTACAGTAAAAGGAGGGCGTTAGCTTCAGCATAAGTTGTGCACAAATTATTTTCACCTTATGCATCACAGTAATTTTCACCTCTCATTCATTCGCTAATAACTTTATCACTTCTTAACACAATTTATTGATCTACATCTTGTTTTTTCCGCCACTAATTAGGCTTTCTTTGGGTGGTACATTTTGCTAAGAATTATTTTTTTTAAATGCATTTTAACAGGATTAATAAGAAAAAAATTGAAAAAAATCATTATTTCTCAGTTTTCGTCCATTATAGCTTTAAAATAATCCATGCTACCATAATTAAAACCTATGTATTTTATTTGCCCGTTTGTCTCAGTTATGACACCATTTAAATCTTGTCCCTATCACAATGTATGGCGCCAATATTTTATTTGGAAATAAAGGTGCATTTTTTCCGTTTTGCGTCCATCACTATTTACAAGTTTATAATTTTAAAAATGTCCGTAGTATACCCCCTTCAAATGCATATTTAAAAAGTTCAGACCCTTAGGTAACTATTTATTTATTTATTTTAATTGTAATTTTTTTTCCATTAAAAATGTTATTTGGGTAATATTTTGGTGTGGGAAATAAACTGTTAATTTTTAATGTTATTATATGTGTAAATTGTAATGTAAAAAATATGTCAATGTAGTTTTACTATTTGGCCACAAGATGGCCACCTTGAGGTTTTTTTTTTCTCCTTGTGCTTCTCGTTAACTGGAAGCACAAGGGGGACGCAGCAAATTTTATTTGCAGAAAGACTGAAACCTCTAGTTAAAGCACTTTGGTTTTTCTGCTGGGGACGCGGATCGGTGATCGGGAACCATGTTCCCGTTCACTGATCCCAGGGCTACCGGGGGACAGCACGGGGGCACGAGGGCGCACCCGCGATCGAGCGCGGGAGTGCGCCGGAGCACAGCACCGCAGCAGAGCAGCCGCCTGGACGTGAGCATCACGTCTGGGCAGCTGAAATGTTTTTTAAACACTGTTCAGTTTTAGTACACTAACTCTTTAACAACAGGCAGCAGCAATCCATCATTTCACCATGTCAGGTTTGCATCGCAATGGATTCTGCTATGTGTATATAGGACTAAAATGTAAACCTTTACATTTTTGGATGCAATTCAGAAAGAATTGGATTGTATTTTTTGGTATGAAATAACGAAACCTGTATTCATATGTAAATGATCAGATCCATTAACTATAGGCTTTGCCTGATTGTGTAAACACTTTTTGGGGGAATTATGCTGTATTTAGACTACTCCCTTCATCTCCTCCATGTATTTTAATAGGGTCACAAAGGATAACAAGGCATCAAATATGCAGCATGCTGGGCTCCAAATAGTGCAGAACAATGGTTTTATACCTCAGCGCAAGCAGAAGAACTCGACCATTGAAATTCATCTGTTTTACATTCAGTGTGCTTTTCAGGTGTTTTAAAATGCATCAACAGTGCACGGATAGCTCACAGATGTGAACGTACCCTGCAGCTACAATTTACTCCCAATCTACTGAATTGATAGGACTCTTCAGAGAGCTTGTTTGTTTTCTGTTTAGTGAATGGGTGTGGGTAGGGAAATGCAGCTTTTAAATGGCTGTAGCTTGAACCGGGATGATATAAGGTTGCAAAAATGATTTCTGTGTAGATAAATGAGGGTTGTTTTCTTTTTATTGTTTTGTCAAATACGGGCGTAAAGAGAGACATTTTTTGCACAGTTGTTTGCAATGAGAAAATAATTTGACAAGTAATTAGCATCAATAAGAAAAAAAAAAATGAAACAAGACGGGCAATCAGTTTGCAAATGCTAAGCAATAACTGAGAGTGCCAAATACTGACAGCTACTAAACGGGACCTGTTTCAAGGCTTAATTCAAGTTAAAGGACAACTGAAGTAAAAGGGATATGTAGGCTGCCATATTTATTTATTTTTAAAGGCTACCTTAGCACTAATTATATTTAAAAAAGGATGCATACTTTGTGTGTGGGGAGCTGTGCATAGGCTTGCTGCACCTCTTGTGTCCCAGTGTCACCCTCTGTTCTCCACCAATTTTCCCCATTCTGTATTGCTGGTCAGTGAGGTTAGTGCCCTCAGAACCGGACATACTATACTGCGTGTGTACAGTATGTCCGCTTGGGCGCCTTGTAACCATGCATGCACACTTACGTCACTGGGGTCACTGGGGAGCGCAGTCACAAGGTGCCCAAGTGGACATTCTGCGCATGGGCAGCAAAGTATGTCCGGGTCAGAGGTCGCTGAACAGCAATACAGAATGGGGCAAAGAACGGAGGGTGACGCCGGGGCACAGGAGGTGCCGTAAGCCTCTGCACAACTCCCCACACACACAGTATACGTCCCTTTTTAAAGCACAACTGAAGTAAAAAGAATATGGAGGTTGCCATATTTATTTCCTTTTAAACAATACCAGTGATTTCAACCATTGATTATCCTAATAAATACTTTGAATCTTAGTGCTGGCCTCACCTTGCCTCCCTCCCTCATACAAGTTTGCTGTTTGCCATTCAGCCTATGCATGCCTTTCCATAGGATTAACACTTGCATCTAATACAGCGTATTTAGGTCCAGTCTACATCTCCTGCTGCTATCTTTAAGAGTGCTGGAACTTTGCTTTCCTTGCTTTTAATCTCCTGCTTAATACTTTAAGCCATAGAGCCTGAACGAACATGCAGCAGATCAGATGTTTTTAACAGTAATATCAGATCTGCTGCATGCTTGTTTCTGGTGTTATTTAGACACTACTGGAGCCAAAAAAAAACAGCAGGGCTGACAGGCAACTGGTATTGTTTAAAAGGAAACAAATATGGCAGCCTCCATATTCTTCTCACCTCAGTTGACCTTTCAAAGGAAAACTAAGGCAAATGGGAACAAAAAGTTTGATTCTTGCCTATGCAGATGGAAGCTTCTGGATCCTCTAGAGGTTTCCAGTACCATCCTTGAGACCACCGCCACTGCCCAGGATCCTCTGAAATTTCACAGCTTCAGTCCTCTTGCTCCCCAACCATGGCTGTACCGTGCCTGTGCAAGTACATCTGTACCTGCTCAGCAGGGCAAAGCCGCTCATTGCCTGGGAGTAGGGATGATCGGAACCAGCAAATTCCGTTCCGCCGGAATTTACGGATTCCGTCAATGATAAATTCCATCGCTATGAAAATTCCGCGGAATTCCGGATTCTGACGGAAATTTTTTAAAAACTCTCTCTCTCTCTCTCTCTCTCTCTCTCTCTCTCTCTCTCTCTTGCCAGACAGCCCATGAAGCCATGCGCCCCCGCACAGAGCGGCTGACAATTAAGGTTTCTGTTTTGTTGACCTGAGGAAGCGGGCAAACTTCTGCAAAATTTTGGTTCGCACGAACTTCCGTGAACCGCAATAAACTTCAATAGGGAGGTGAACTTTGAAAACTAGAAACACTTATGCTGGCCACAAAAGTGATGGAAAAGATGTTTCAAGGAGTCTAACATCTGAGTTTTTCATGCATGAGTGGGATAGATGCCCAAAGTCCTGGGGAAAAATCTGGATTTGACGAAAAGCAGCGTTTTAAGGGCAGAAATCACATTGAATGCTAAATTGGAGGCCTAAAGGGCTTTAAAACATCTTGCATGTGTATACATCAATCAGGGAGTGTAATTAGAGTACTGCTTCACACTGACACACCAAACTCACTGTGTACCGCACAGCAAACAGCTGTTTGTGTAGTGATGGTCGTGCTGGACTGGTGCGCACCATGGCGAGATTGCTCTTCCTCAGTGATATCAGGTAATGTCTGACTGCCTTATCAACTTGCAAGGGTTCTTTCTCTACCCTTGTTAAAGCTTACATCTATTATTTTTATTACATTTTCTGCTGGCTGTTCAGTACCTGTAACTAGAATCTGTTATGGAGGGCAAGTCTGCCATTGTGAGTGACCATGGGTAATGGCCGGGGAATCAGGGTTCGATTCCGGTCCGGAGTGGGAGCCTGAGAACCGGCTACCACCACCACCCATCCAAGGAAGGCAGCAGGCACGTTGTGGGCAAAGGAGCAGAATTGGCTACCACACATCCAAGAAAGGCAGCAGGCATGGCATGCATGTCCTGAGGTAGTGACCAAAAATAACAATACAGGAGGACTTTTGAGGCCCTGCTGTATATGAAGTGGGATGTGGGTGTCAAAAACACCCTCTAGTGAAAAGATACAGGAGACAAAAGTGAGAGCCCAATGGTGTAGTATGTCAAAAACAATTGAACGTAATAAAAGTAAGATACTACTCACAAAGGTGGGTTGCAGAGGGGCAACCGACCACAGGCAGTAGGTGGAGACAACAAACCCAACTCTACTCGGGGTGGTCCCTGGTCGAGGCCACGTGTGGTCTGTCTCCACCCCTCAAACGGGTGAGGTAAGGGGGTATGGTAGCACAATAATGGTATAAGAGGCGCCCTGGTGTGATATAAAAGCATCTAAAAGCAGTTTAAAATGGGAAATAAATTCGAGGTAGCTTCCCTCAATGACGAAAAATCTTTGTATTTAACGTAAATACAAAGATTTTTCGTCATTGAGGTAAGCTACCTCATATTTATTTCCCGTTTAAACTGCTTTTAGATGCTTTTATATCACACCAGGGCGCCTCTTAAACCCTTATTCTGCTGTATATGAGATGAATCAACTTTAAATACTTTAACAAGAATCTGTTATGGAGGGAAAGTTTGCCATCCATTCAAGTGAAAGGTATGCACTGACTGCCAGGTATAATACAATGTGCAGTCAAAGATGCAGTGAAAGGTATGTAGTGACTGCAAACAGCTGTTTGTGTAGCGACGGCCGTTCTGGACTGGTGCGCACCATGATGAGAGTGCAGATGATAGCGGCTTTCCAGCCCATATGGTTGCCGGGCTAAGGTAGCTGAATGACAGAACAGTGACTGTCCATCTGATCAAATTTGGTCTGTCCACAATGAAGCAACAACCCCCCCCCCCTCCTGACACACTCATATAACCGTCAGTCATTGCTTCATTGTGATACGCAAGCCCCTTCCCTACGGCAAGGTAATGAGGTATTGGCACATGTACATGCCTTTTGTTTTGTTGTTGCAGCTGCAGTGCAGCCAGAAAAATTAGGCAGGCATGTACCTGCACCAGAAAAATTATTATAGCAGCCGCTGCTAGCAGCGGCCTTAAAAATTCAGGAATCCACCTGGAGTCCTACACCCTGTTGGTAGTGGCGGAGAAGGCAGGCAAGCGGCCTGTGGGCAGAGATGCTGTGTGGGGAGCGACTTAGTCTTGTGGCAGGCAATCACATGGCGTGCAGGCAGAGATGCTGTGTGTGGGGACTGACTTAGTCTTCGGGCAAGCCTGAGCATGCTTTGCAGACCAGGCAACCGTGATCAGATGGTCCCTTGACCCAACGCTGTGTGCCAGAGATGTCACCACTTACCTTTCAACATCACGGTACAGTTTAGGCATCGCATTTATTGAGAAAAAATTACGGCCTGGTATCTTTCACTGCAGTGTGTGGCTTTGGTTTTGTGTGCTGCTTTTCCTCAGGTGGTCAGACTCATCCCATTGCAGTTTGTGCTTTGTAATCATGTGCCTTTGTAAGGTAGTTGTCCCTACGCAGGTCTTGGTCTTTCCACAGCTCAATTTTTGGTGGCAGAGAGTACAGATGGCATTTCTCTCATCTGAGGCAGACACACAAAAAAAATTTCCACACCGCTGAGCCATGGGGTGATGGCACTTTGGTGTGGTGCGTGTAAAGTGGGGTGCCAGAATCAGAGCAGGAGGAGGAAGATATGTCACGCTTCCGTGCGGAAGCTGAGAAAGATGAGGTGTTCTGTGTTAAATAGTCAACTACGTCTTGACAATATTGGGGGTTGATGGCACGCGCCTTCTTCTGAACACTGTACTTTGGTCGAGGGCCGCACGAAATCATGACAGCGCGACCTCGAACAGACCTGCCAGGTGGCCTGCCTCTGCCTTTTGTTTTGTCCATATTGGGGGGATGAAGTGAAAGGTATGTACTGACTTGACTAATACAATGTGCAGTCACACAGGTGCAGTTAACAGGTATGCACGGAGTGGTATATCACACTGCGTGCACTCACGTAGGTAGGTGGATGCACTGAACACAACAGGTAGGTATAAGCAGTGATGGGTACTACAAATGTGCACCTGTCACACACACGTACCGTTAACAGGTGCAGTGACTGGTGGTATTAAATATCCCACTGCGTGTGCTCACGTAGGTAGGTGGGTGCACTGTGAACAACAGGTAGGTATATGCAGTGATGGGTATTATAATGTGCACCTGTCACACACAGACAGGTACCGGACAGGCACTGTGATACTGCGTGCGCTCACGTAGGTAGGTGGGTGCACTGAAGTGAACAACAGGTAGGTATATGCAGTGATGGGTATTACAATGTGCACCTGTCACACACAGACAGGTACCGGACAGGCACAGTGATACTGCGTGCGCTCACGGAGGTAGGTGGGTGCACTGTGAACAACAGGTAGGTATATGCAGTGATGGGTATTACAATGTGCACCTGTCACACACACAGGTAGTCACTGAATGTGCTGGGCCTGGCAGTGGCACACACAGTAGGAATTACCACGGCTGTCTATGCAACACAAGTGTCTGTGGGACACACACAAAAAAATCACAAGAACAAGATTAGCTCTCAAAAGAGCTGTTGAGGGGTGCTTTTTTAGCAATAAGAATCAGCAAGGAGCAAGCTAAGAAGCCTACAAGAGCCTAACTAAGCTTTCCCTATAGGTCTCTGCACAGCAGCTCTCCCTTCTCTAATTACTGCAGTCACACAAGTGAGTCCAATGCCTGACGCTGCCTGCCTTTTATGAGGGGGGAGTGGCTCTAGGAGGGAGTGTAGCCTGATTGACTACAATGTGCCTGCTGACTGTGATGTAGAGGGTCAAAGTTGACACTAATGATGCACTATGGGGGCAAATCAAACTTCTGGAAAGGTTTGCGGTTCTCCGTGAACGCAAACCACCGAAGTTCGCTGGGAACCGTTCGCCGGCGAACCGTTCAGGCCATCTCTAATAAAGACTCCCTGTTTTCCATCTCAGGGAGTCTTCTATAGAGGTAAGAATTACTTATTTTATTTTTTTAAATCAGTCAGTACCTACATATTGGGCACTTCCCCACAACCCCTATCGAGTACTTCTACACCTCTTTCAGAGGTTCCAACCTTCACTATGTGGGGATTCGTTGCACTAGTAGAGAAGACCCAAGGAGGAGAGTGACCACCCGATTTCAGAGCAGACCGGCATACTGTGGTTGCAGGATTGCAACCCATCCTTGTGAGTATTCAATTGCTCCTAAATTGAACCTCCAGGGTTTTAAGGATACTGCACTATTGGGCTCCTAGTCTTTCTTTTCTCAACAGAAATACAGGGTACTCAGTTCCAAGGAACAGAGTACCCTGGATCTGTTACACTACATGAAGCCATAAAGTTCCATGGATATTAAAGATACAGCAAGTGAGAGTGAATCTCTCCAGTGGATACACTATAAAAATGCCTTAAAAATGTTAATCTAAATATTAAAAGAAAACAAAAATTGTAATAGGGCATTACATATGAAGGCATGGCTTGTTTTTCCTTTTATAGTTTACCTGTTTTTGGTTGAAGTTCTGCTTAACCTCCTTGGTGGTAATCTCACTACAGGGTTACAGCGCTACCCAGAGGATGAAGGGTGAACTGCAGTGCTGGATCCCAGGTAGGTGAGTAAATGCAGGGGCTGCTGCAGTTCTCTAGCAGCTTGATTTGTTCCCAGTTTTAGGCTCTTAAAGCCTGAAAATAAATTGCACCGCTTTTATACGCTAAAATCCGGAAATAATCATACCGCTAGGGAGGTTAACCTTCATAACCTTAGTTTAATTATGTTCATGTCTTGTCCTTTGCAGCGGTGTTTTCCAAATTGAGGTAGCATAACTGTTGATGGAAATTATTCTAAATTATTCTTACTCTTAGGCCCCTTTTACACTTAATCATAGTTGCTCTCAGTTATAACTGAAAGAAAACTGATTTTCAAAGTAATGCCCATGTTTTCCTATAGCACCTTTCACACTTAACGCGTTTTAACTGAAATCTTCTTCCGAATGCACAGCTATGGAAAAAACATACCAACATACCAACATGTGTACCGACGCACACTAATACATACTAACGCATACTAATAAACACTAACGCATACCAACTGATTAAGTGTAAACGGGGCCTTACTCTACTGCCAGTTATCAGTAGCAGATCTCATAGAAACCATGTCAAAATTATTTTAAATGGCTTTGGCTAGCATTCACTGGAAATTTTGATGAAGACCATATCTTTAGTTGCAGCTGGCATTAACCACTTCAGCCTACAGTGTTGTTCACCTTATGCATCCAAGCAACTTTCACCTCCCATTCATTTGCCAATAACTTTATCACTACTTATCACACTGAAATGATCTATATCTTGTTTTTTCCACCACCATTTAGGCTTTCTTTGGGTGGTACATTTTGCTAAGAATGATTTTATCCTAAATACATTTTAACAGGAAGATCAAGAAAGAAATGGAAAAAAATCATTATTTCTCATTTTTTGGCCATTATAGTTTGAAATTAATACATGTTACCGTAATTAAAACCCATGTATTCTATTTGCCCATTTGTCCCGGTTATTACACCATTTAAATTATGTCCCTATCACAATTTATGGCACCGATATTTTATTTGGAAATAAAGGTGCATTTTTTTAATTTGTGTCCATCACTATTTACAAGCTTATAATTAAAAAAAAATTGTTATATACTCTCTTGACATGCATATTAAAAAGTTCAGACCCTTCGGTAACTATTAATTTTTGTTATTGTATTTTTTTTTAATCAAACATTTTATTTGGGTAATTTTTGGTGTGAGATGTAAATAGTTAATTTTAAATGTAATATAATGTATTTATTTAACCTCCTGAGCGTTACGCCACTCAGGAGGTTATGTAACTTTGTGCCCCAGGGTGACTAAATGTGCAGTAATAGCTGCAAAACCTTCTGCTAGCACTAGGCTAGCTAGTAAAAGTGTCCGGCACCCCCCGATCCCCTGATCCAGCCAGTTTATACATTACCCAGCCTGGCTCCAGCGATCGGTGCAGCCTCTCCGGACAGTTCTGGTCTTCACTAAGGGAAGGATCGCACATGACATCATGACGTCGCTGACGTCATGACGTCATGCGCAAACTAGATCCTCCCCATAGAGAGAGCTGAGCTGTGCAGGGAGGCTGCGCGATTGCTGGATCCAGGGTAGGTAATGTATAAACAGGGGGATCGCAGGGGAAAACGGGATTCAGGAGTGCCGGACACTCTTACTAGCTAGCCTAGTGCTAGCAGAAGGCTTTGCAGCTATTACTGCACATTTATTCAACCTGGGGCACTCCTGAGGACAGGTTAATAAAAAATGTATGTGGATGTAGTTTTACTATTTGGCCACAAGATGACCACAGTTAAAAAGTCCTGGAAGTGCACAATCTCACTAACAGGAAGCATTAGGAGGATAGGAAACTTTTTTTTCTGCAGAAAGACCGCGGCCTCTGATAAGAGGCCGTCATTTTTTCTGCCGGGGACATAGATCAAAGAATGGGAACTATATTCTCATTTATAGATCCCGGGGATAACGGCAGGTGACGGGAGCATGTGCGATCGCATGCACAGCGCCGCTGCAGCAGCACAGTCTATCTGGACGGATATATCCATCCAGATAGACTTAAGTGGTTAAAGATGGGTATTACAAATGGTAATTTTTAGAATAGGTTGCATTTGAACACTTTAAAATGTGATGTTGGTGCACAACTAGAGGAAAGGGAGAGATAACAAGATGTTGCCTATCACTTTGCTGGAAAGAGACAGTACTTTTAGTTAAAACTTCTCTTTCAGGATATTGTAGTAGATAGAGATGGTCAGAAATACCAATTTCAACAGAATTCCACAGTCCAACATGTGTCTTTCCATTTTCCACAGAATTCAATAGAAATCTGAACTTCCAATTTTCAATTTTCCAATTTCCGTGGAATTGGAATTTTGTTTGCCATTTTTGGTGATAAAGTTAGGTAATTTTTTCAGAACCCATTATATTTTGTGGATGTACGCTATAATGCCATGCCCTGCCAGCCATGGTACACTTCTGGATTTCTCTTATTGGCCTAATAATTCTGAGTATTATGACTGGCTTAAAATGTCAGTCTCTGTAATGCAGTATTTTGTGGAATTCTGATCCCTGCCTACTGATTTCCGCATACCGATATACTCCAAAGAAAGTAAATTACTGAGCAGAAACTCGCAAATTAGAATTCCACGGAATTCAGAAGCTCATCCCCACAGTC